>NC_056728.1:1644848184-1644933184 GCF_019279795.1 Protopterus annectens | reverse complement strand
TGCTGTGAAACCTGCTCCAGTTGTGGTGCCCTCTCTCCTATTTTGCTTACTAGCTTTTATTGTGTTGGAGGGAAAAAAACTTTTACCCATACCTCATCCTGATTTTTTTACTCATTTTTCCCCCACCCTGCTTTGATTATTAAGTTCCCCACCTGGACACAGCATTAGTCCTTCCCTTTATCTTAACCTAGACTCCTAACAATCACAGATGCCTTAACTATCAAGCCCCTCTACATGGATGCTGTGGCGTTAATTCTTTCTACCTTAACTTGGTTCCCTAGCACCATTTATCACTCTGTGGGTAGGGAGTCTTCAGCTTATGAAGGAGAATACATTTTGGGAATCATATCTTTATCCAGTCATGGAGGGGAGCAAAAGCTGATCATTAAAGGAGCATCAGCAATGGCAGGTCTGTGTTTTGCATTTAGTATATCCTTTCCCCAGATGACTGAATACTCAGTCACTCGACTCCCTGTGCGCACTTCTGCACATGTGTTATTGGAGCATTGACACATTAACCACTTTGGCTGATACTGAACATTAGCCTGATCCTCAACACTGCAGGTTGTTCCCTTCTTTCATCAGAAGATACCAGCACTGCAGATGGCCGGGCCACCAACCTCCCCTCATCCCAGAGTGGTTTAGCTAACAATGAGCACTCACTGCCACCTTTCCGTACTGGTTCCTCCAGTAGTTCGGCAACTAGTGGATCTTAGCGCATGTGGATGTCATTTATAGCTTTATTGTGCTGTGCCATGAAGCCGTCTCCATTACTGAATTAATCAATTGCATGTTCATTGTCACATGGGGATAGAAGAAATACCCTCCCCATAAGTTACTCCTTTCAAGGAGCCTGACTTTCAACAAAATGGTCTTAATTCCAGAAACAAAGTATCCTCACAGAATTGTACTCCTCTGCAGCAGGACTAGTAAAAAAGTAACAGAATGGTATTAGAATTAGCAGCAACTTCAAAGCAATCATTCCTTTTGGTTTAAACATTGTAACAGTGTAGAGATATATTCAAAGGGTATAAGACCATCTTGTAATTTTTAATGCATTACAAAAATATGTGTATAGTAAATTCATTAAGAAGTAAGTTTAGCTATATACAATAGTAACATTTTGGCCAAGGCTGTGTTATTCCAAATGAATTTAATGTAATGGTCTTTATACCTAACATGATTTTTCTGCATTATAGTCTCTTCTGTTTTCCAGTCATGTCTGTTTAAAAGTATGTGTAAGGCATTAAGTTTTGTTTATGGACTGTGCATAAAGAAAAGAAACACTGGAAAACAGCTATTAAATGCCAGAAAGTATGGAGTTTCCTGTTTCTCAGAACTGATTTATCCTTTTAGTGTAATAATTATGTGCTTCTCTTTCAGATTGCTCATGATTATGACTTATTAATCATTGAAGATGACCCCTACTATTTCCTACAGTTTGAGAAGGTAGGTTTGAGTTTTTCTGTATCCCTGATCTTGAAAAAAAGTGAAAACGTTGGGACCTTATTGTCAAGACGGTGGAGGTGCAAAGTGAACAAAATATTCTGTTGATGTGTTACTACACACGAAGGTTCTAGGTTATGAGAGTTCCGTCAATGTTAACCATAACAGCTGTGGCTAAAATCTACTCCCACAGCATTTACTGGTCCCTAGTGTATAACAACTCTTCCTTGTTTTGCAAGGGATTATGCTTTTTGCTATACCTTCAAAATAAGCAACACCCAGAGCACTATCTGCACTCATAATATCTAAATCTTCAGAGTGTTACAAAAAAAGGAAACTTGGGGGACAGATATTCAATAACATAAAATATTTATATAGGTGGGTATGGACATGTATTTTCTATTTGTTAAGCCTATGACCTGAAACCTTGTATGTTACTTTGTGCTGTTTATACTTTATTCCCCACTCCCATCACATAAGCAACTGGGTCAGATCAGGAAATTTTCATTTACTTGAAAATCAACCTACATGGTTATATGGGTAGAGGAAGTCAAATGTTATCTAACCACTGGTACTTCAAATAAACAGTCCTAGCTAGTGCTGTTCAGATCACACGTTTATGATTTCTTGATTTGCACTGGCACCAGTCGCAAGCAGAGTAAATGGGGACAGAGTAACTGAGAAAGAGTCAGAGCTTCTCTCATGTGGCTTATCTATTTATTTACTTATTCGTTTGTTTGTTTATTACTAACCAGGTTGTTCATTAGGGTTCAGGCACATTTTCAGTGGAGGCCTGAAATCACTGTCTGGTTAAGTGACTTGATGAATCACAGAGTAGAAAATGGAAACTGTGTGTTTTGAATCCAGGACTACAGGACAGAGCTTGTCAACAGCATCTCACCTTAATCCTCTGCACTAAACTGTTCTTAACTTCCTCATATTGCTTTATGCATGGCAGTGTGGCACAGAAATATGTTTCAGTTTTCAGGTGGAGTGCCTCCAATGGTTACTGTTATCATAGCTAGAACTAGTCTCCTACCTTGAAGTCACCCTTCATTTTGTTGCAGCATCCATATTCACAGTGAATATTTGAGTGTGTTTTAGGAGGAAAGAATATTCTGCAAATCTGGCATCTGACGATGTGCTCTGTAACTTCTGTTTTATTTGAAACTGAAGCAATCTAAAATTTTTATTTAATCTAATTTTGATTATTATATTTTTATTAACATGCTGTTTCCATTTATGGTATTAAGAGATCATAACTCTCTTTCCACTACCTTTAATTCCCCACCCTTGCTGGTCTCAGACCACACCCACTTTGTTTATTTGGCAATCATTCCAGCCATTCTCAGTCCTCTCATCCTGCCAGTGAGACACTAGACTGCTGCAGTAGTCCTGCCTCTACATACTGACTGTACCCATGTTTTTGGCAGTAGCAACTGTTGCATAGCACGTACTCCAGTTTGGAAGCCAAGATGTCTGAGCTTCAAAGTACATGCTCAAGTACATCTAAGGACAGCATTTCTATTTCTAGCATCCCATTTTAGAACATTCACCAAAATGTCTAACAGAGAAGCAGCATTCCACTTTGCTAATTTCTGCAAGGCAGCTGCTGTAATGCTTAGTATATGTTAGCTTTTCCTTTTTTCCAGTTATCAGCAGCATACTGCTACAGCTATGGGTCTCTGCCTCTATGTGTATACCTCCTTATATGTACACCAACTTCAGTGCAACACTATGGCAGATTGCTAAATTATCAGGTTGACAGACTGGTAGAAGCCACACTGACCTTATGGACTTTATCGACTTTTTTATATTATAACCACTTCACAGTACCTCAGGTGATCTCCTATTGGATGCAGTTTACATATGTGTAAGCTGATTAGGTCCTGAACAAGCAGGGTCTGCTTCACTTTCCTCCCACCCCAAAATCCCCAACCACCTTCAGTAGCATTACATTTATAATACCGTTACTATGCCTACAAAAAATTAAAAGCTGCCACTGCCTCTTTAGAGCAATAAACCTTACATTCAAATCTTACATTCCTATCATTTATATACCAATTAGTATTTAACATGCTGTCACTATATATTATGAAACAAAAAACCACTGGGAGAAGTAGAAGGTTACTGAAACTGAAAAAAATAACTACTTGACCCTGCTCAGAAAAAAAGAACCACACCAAAAGGCATTTTAGCGCTTTTGTTCCTTTAATATTAGAACTTCTTCAGAAATTAAGATAAAAAGAGCAGTGATAGGAATAAATAAGATGGTACAAGTTTGAAAAGACCGCCAAAAATCATTCAAATTACTGTGGCCAATGTGCCTTGTAGTTAGTGTGAAGAAAACGCCAAGGTGCAATGAGATAACAATGGCCAAAGGGCACTGAAGTAAAGTGGTTGCGTAATGTACTAGAGGGTTCATGTGTGTGTGACAGTGTGTCACCAATACCATTTTAAAGCACATTTGAGGTTAATACTTCACTCACTGATATACCCTTATTATTACTTGAAATAGAATGTAGATGTGGGAGGTATCACTACACATTTACTTTTGAGGTAAACTACTCACATCCATCATGTATCAAGTTGCTACTGCTAACAACTCACCTGCATCACCACATTACATATCCAAAGCACTACATCACACCACTATCTCTAAACCTATTAAGGAAAGCCTTCCTGGGCAATATACAATTGTGAAAAGTCCTCAACAGTGCAATCATAACACATCCATCAAGCACACTGCTGTTCCAACTGTAAGCAAGGGTCACCAAAGTACTAAGCAGAAGCCCTTAAGACAGTTAGAGCATACTAATACTCATGACAACATAGGTTCATAGGTGTGTACTAGGCTAATAACAGCTAGGATATTTTTAAGCCTAGCCATGCATCCCGAACCTCTGTCAAGTTCTTGTAACCTGGATTAGTGTAAGCAGATGCTTGTGAGATTAAACTTTACAACTGTAACAGCTACAAACAAATGCAATCTGAGGGTCATGTTGCTCAATGCTAGAAGTCTAAATCTCAAAATGCACTTGCTCGAAGCACTCTTTAAAATGGAGAGCATTGACATTTGTGCTGTTCAAGGCAGCAGAAAGCACCCCTACACTACCAGGCTATAACTCTTTCCACACCTTTCGGCCCAAGAACGTGGACCAAAGCTCTAAAGGCAGTGGTGTTTCCATATTCATAAAGGATGCGCACACCTCCAGACTGGTAGCCCAACATAATGCATCAGTGATACTTCAGTTGCAGCTAACATTGGGTAAGACAGCGATTCAGGTTGTAGCCTGCTATAGGTCCCCAACAATGTCACAAGACTCACACTCCATGTTCCTAAGCACCCTGGAGAATATTAGGGTCCAACCTAACACTCTCATACTAGGTGACTTCAACTACCCCTCCATTAACTGGGAAACCTACTCATGTACCAATACACTTGCCCAATGTTTCCTGGAGTTCATTAATTCCAGTGCCCTGGACCAGCTCGTTCTTACCCTCACTAGAGGTAGCAACATCCTTGACCTGGTCATTACTAACATGGGCAACCGCTGCTCTACACCAATAGTCAGCTCTTCCCTGGTTAGATCCAACCACAAACTAATCACCTTGGAAATCCACATCTCTCCCACCCCACCCCCACCACTGCAAAGATAACGACCATGAAAAACTTCTCCAAAGCTAACTTTGGGCTCCTAAAAGCAGAGGTGGCTAACTTCATGGCACCCATGCAAATGGAGAATAGTTGCATGATTGCCAAATCATACACCAGTGCACTGTACGAGCACATACACAAATGCATGGATCTCGCCATACCCAATAGAACCAAGACACTCTACAACAGATAAATGCTGCAAACAAACCAGGCATCCACCAAAGTATAAAAGTATGAAACTTTAATACACAGAGTACACAGGATAAGCACTTTCACATGAATTGTGCTTCATCAGATCTGCTTTGTCCAGATTTATTTTCCTGAATTATTGAAAGCTGTGGTCATGTTTCAAGCTATTTACAAGGCATAGTGTGATATTGTCCATTGATGTGTGATATTGTCCATTGATGCAGTGTTCTTGGCCTTAGAGAGAGCATTGAGGACCTGTTCCCTAGTGATAGTAGAGGGAATTATATTTGATGGTATTTCCTGAGAGGAGAGAGGGGGGTAAATCTAGAGATAAATTTGTCTGTCTCAGTAAGGTGGGTACATTAACAATGAGCTCTGCTCACAATTGTGTATTGCCTTTGAGATTGCTGACACAGCTAAGAATGCCTTGTGGTTGTCCTTGGCCTGGGAGGCCAAATTTACCTCAAATGTGGCTTTGGTGGACTTTATTTGTCCTCTCAGGAATTTGTTTGTTTTGATGAGAACCATTTTATCCTGCTGAGTGCTGCACCTCCTAATTTTTTGCTTTGGTTTTCTTTCTTCTGTTATACAACCTATTGATGTTGTGATTCCACCAGGGTGGCTTGTTTTTGAGTTAGTTCTGTACTTGCTCCTGGTAGGAGCACCTCCTCTAATCTGCTATTAACATGTTTGTATAGGGGTTATGTGAACAGTTTTGTGTAGGCAGCAGTATTTTCAGGGTATATGGGGGCTTGAAATTTTCTCAGGTTATTAATTAATAGTAGGAAGTTAGTAGTTCCTGAAAATTCCAGGGTTAGCTGGGTCTCCAGGTTATATTTTTACTTCAAATAAGACAATTTTGTGGTCTGTCTGACCTCACCAGCGAAGACATTATACTGGGGGGTATGGGGCACTCTCCCATATTAGTGAGTACTAGATCGAGTATGTTTGCAGCCCTGGTTGGCATATTGACAATCTGGTCAGGGAGTTTGTGTTTACAAAATCCAAGAATCTCTGTGCCTGTACATTTGATGTTGTATATGATTCCCATTTAATACTGGGGTAATTAAAGTTGTTCATGAATATGGTATTGGGTTAGATGGTGAGTGTTTCCCATAAGTTTAAATACGTGGTATGGGTTTCCTAAGTCATACAGGAGACCTATAGCTTGCAAAGAAGTGGTATGGGATTTTGCCTATGGTGATTTGAACATAGAGAAGCTCAAATGCATCTTCCTGTTTGACTACCCTTGAGGTATGTTTATTTTTGATGTAAATCAAGGCACCTGCAACTTTAGTCCCTGTCTGTATAGTAGTTGGTCCAAATGTGTAGAAGGCATTACAGCCTTCACTGCCAGTGTGCTCTCTGCAGCATTTAACCATTTCTCTGTGATTGCACAGACATCAGAATTCTCTAGTGTGAGGAAAGCTTGTTTGGAGTGGAGTTTCTTGTTTAAACTCTTAACATTCAGAAGTAATACCTTTAGAGTTTCTTGGTTTTGATTTAATATGCCAGAAGTACTTTCAGTTTGGTATTGCCTAAAAAGATACTATGGGGGAGGACAATGTTTTGGGTCTATATCAGATAATCGAAGTTTCAGAACTTCAAACACTATATGGTCGACCCCATATGATCGAAGTACTGAGATTTCGAATACCTGATAAAAAAATAAATAAATAAAAGTAACTGCTTTAAGCAGGGGGGCAAGCACCCCTGCACCCCCACCCCCCGCTACTTAAATATGCCAACTCCGAGATAGCACTTTAACAGAGTATGGTGCGGAAAGGGAAGGTTTCCCTTTCCTATGCTGTAGCGCGATCTCGGAGTTGGTATATTTAAGTAGTGGGGGGGGGGTGAAGTGGAGCTTGTCCTCCTGCTTAAAACCTTTTACTTCACTTTCCCTTTTTTTTTTTAATTGTTCGATGTTTTGCAACTTTGATCACTAGTGTTTGATGTCTAGTGATTCAAAGTTGTAAAAATTTGACAATTTAATATAGACCCCAATGTTTTAGCTAATATTTGAAAGCCTAGAAGGGAGAAGTACAGCCCATCCCTGGCAAAGCAGTTTGGTCTGTCAATCATCTCTTTCCATGCTGACAAATATTGCACCCTCTTAGAATGACACCAGAAACTAAGCCAGTTATGAAAGTCAATCACCCTCTATTCATATTGTGGCATCATCCTTGGAAAAGGTAAAATGTTGCTCAATGCTAAGCTCATACCAGCCTGGGATACATATTCTGAGAGCTCCATGTTGTCTGTCTTCATGTAGTCTAGGGAGGTATGTCTCAGGTAATTTGCACCAACAAGGACTATGACTGAGTCATACTGGTGCTTGTGGTAGGGTGACCTGAGTGTGTGTATAATGTGGCAGATCCTGGCCTCTGATAAGCAACTGACCGTGACTTTTTCCTTACTCAGCTTAGTGACAAGGATGTCAGTGTGTCTCACAATGGAATGTGCAATGACCAGAATGTTGGATTGTGTGGTGGCTTGCCCTATGGGCTTAGAAGTAGAAGTTCCATGGGGTATGGTTGTATGTGTTGATGTGGATGTCATTTTGAAAGATTCCATTTGGGACTGCTGAGGGTATTTGTTATGTGTATTTCATCTAGGAGGTCTTTAGGAAGATTACATTTAAGTGCCTAAGACTATGTGGGTCTATGTGTCTGTATGTGATGGGTGCAGTGTGTGTACTACTGACAACCTAATTGACATTAGGAGTGTTTTTATATAAGAGCTTTGCCTCCAGTGACTGTATAAATACATCTCTCACATACCTTATCAGTTTGTTGAGAATTAGTGGTTGTCTGTAAACATGAGGTGATTTCTCCACTATCACAGGATGTCCTTATCCACCAAGCTGGTAATGCAGATAGTGGGAGAGTTAATATCCATGGCAACAGGCCCTTTTTTATTGATTAGGCAGTTGTAGTGAGAATATAAAGTAATCAAAATGACATCCTTATCATAGTGACTATATATAGACACATGGATTCACTTTTCACCAAAATAAGCAAAGCCAGACTAACTGTAAACTGTTGCTCAGGTGCCAGAATTATTGTGTTCAACAAGATTCTTAGAGCCCTTTTTCCACAAATATGCTTATGACCTAATCATTGTACATATGGGAATGAAGGACCTTTGTTGCTCCAACCTGGAAATATGAAATGGGCCATTACTAAACTCTCCTTGTGTGTTCGTTCCTAACTATTGACCCTAATGCAATTCTTCAGGGAGATTTAGATTACCTCTCCATACAATTGCTAAAATACTATGCAAACAACAAATATGCACACTGGTTCTTGGTTTTCATCATTGCAAACTCTCTTAAACAGATAAGACTCTTCTCTACCAGAAGTACAAATCTACTTGATTTGGTTTTTGCAAATTTAGATCCAGTGTGATCAATAGCTACTCTTACTCATCAATGATCAAATCAGACCACTGTCTTCAGGGACTTGTCTATAGCAAACTTCCTGGAACTAGGTGAAAACCTAAGGGGTTTTAAGCGCCTTCTACATCAAGAGGACCCCATAACTAAAATGGCTACTTAAACCAATTATTTCTATTAGGTCCATAGGTGAATACTAGGTTATCTGTCCTTGCAGGGCATTTTAAGCCTAGCCATTTACCCATTTGGTATTAATAATTACCCTGTCCTTTTCCCAGATCTATATATACTAGACATAAGATTGTGGTTATTTCTAGGGTCATGTCATAGAGAATTTATAAGTGACTCAATTGCTGATTTAAAGAGATTTAGGTGGTGCTTCTGTCCATTAGTGGTTCAGAAGCAACCCTGGGGTAAATTTTTATTGGACAACCATAAATCCAAATTCTATTTGAGTAGGGACAGGGATGAGTTTTGTTTTAGGTGGAAGTGAAGTCTGCTTCACAGAGAAGTAGCCTCTGAGAAATGTACCTGTCCCTCCTTACCATTCTGATTATATTGCAGAAAAGACTCCCACCAGAATTCCTGCATGGGACATTTGGCCCCATAGGCCATAAATATAATGCCAAGTTTAAAAAAGAACCAAACGTTAAAATAATAGGAAAAAACTTCTTTTAATAAATAAACTGAAATCCCAGAGAACATAAGTAACCTAAAACTGTAATAAACAATGAAGGTGAAGAATCCAAATCTATAAGGCCTAATGCACATTTTATATTGCAACGTCATCCAAGGACAACCACAAACCATTGCTTAACTATGTGAGAACTCTTACAAATAATAATCAGCACTGCACTGAGCTTACCTCTAATGGTACCACAACTCTGACCACTAGGAGACTGCATTTATACTAGCAGACAGGTTTAGCTCAGATTTCTCCCCCTGGTTTCTCCATTACAACACCCAGTTAGCACCTCCCCATAACTACCTATGAAGAGGTCCTAAATGTCATCTGTAAAACTAAGAACAATAGCTTTGTGTGTCTAGACAGCATACCAGGTCATTTTATTATTACTGCTTTACTGAGTCCCTTAAAAATGTATTCATTCTTAGCATGTCCACAGAGTATGCTCCTAAGACATTCCCGTCCACAAGGGTAATCCTACCACTGACCTTATCTGTATTATTTGTAAAATACTGGAATATATGATCATGGAATGCATAATTCAGGATATTTGTAGCTTACAAGCTTTTCCCACACCAATGCAGCTTTCTGAAAGGTACATCATACCTACTTAATCTGGTGGATTTCTTTGATAAGGAGGATACTGAGGAAATGGATGAAGACAGGTTTGTGCACTCTGCCCACAGGGATTTGGCAAAGATCTTCAGTAGTAGTCAGTGTGCTACAGTTTTAGAAAAAAGCAACCTAAATGGGTATATACCCCTTCACAACTCATTGAATAGGAATTTGTCTTACAGGCAGAAACCATTTAGTCAAAGTTGGTGGTGCACTTTCCTCTAAAAGGCTTATCACTACTCGTGCCCTTCAGAGTTCACTGTTGGGTTACTAATGTTTGCCATCTACTTCACTGATACCAAAGCTGACATTAAGGGCCATTGGTTGACTAAATTTATTGACGTCTGCACTGTCAGAGCTGCCAAACATTCATCAGAAGTCACTCGTATGATCCAAGAGAGCCTAAACCACACAAATTTATGGTGTTGGGACAATCCTTACCAAAAATAAATAAATAAATAAACATTTTTTTTCTTCACTGAAAGTGTTTTTCAAACTGTTTCAATATATCAGGACTCACTTGGATGCCTGTTGACAAGTACAGATAAGTAAAAAATATTAATCAATCTTAGCTTTAAATAAATTAAAACTTTAAAATTTCAATGGTCACACAAGCAAGTATACCATTCGTAATAACTGGGACATTGCTGTCAAATGTTTCCAGTAATATTTCAATGTAGTCCATAATTTATAAATGATAAAATTTCCTCTTTATTTAAGAATAATTTAATTAATTTCTCTAGAGTAAACTAATTTGATGATATCTATTACGCATCTCTAAATGTCAGAGAAGCAGGATTGTTCAATTTCCTTGTTATTAGTTTCCTTCTTACTGCTAAAATTGTCCACAGAAGTACGTTTTAATCAGTTTTTATTTGTTTAATTTCTCCAAGTCTTTGGGTTTCTAATACCATGATGGGGATGGTCCCCATTCTTAAGTCAAAGTATGATTAAAGTTCATGAAAATAGGATTGTTTCAGTCTTTGATATTAACCAAATGTGTTCTTCACAGCACCCGGATGTGCTCAGAATTAACTCCTTCAGTAATTCCTATGGAGTTATATTTACTGGTAACATATCTAAAAGGATCAAAACAATGAACAACCCGCACCACTCAAACTTAGGATAAAAGATGTTTTGTTTTTATTTCAGAACAATAAAATGCTCTAAATCTAGCAATGTTGAGCGCTTTCATCAAAAAACAATGACTTCCTCAGAACAAAGTAATGAGTCAATTAAGCCCTTATATACCCTCCATATTCAAACTAATTAGGCTGTCATACATAATTGCTTAGTACTGCTTTACTTTCCTTAAAGCACCCTAACACATTAAGTTGCAAACACGAAAAAAAATATATATGTATATGTTACATGTTGTGTAAGTAAAAAATATTTATTTAAAACATGTCAAATTTATAAAAAAATGTTCTTTAACAACAAACTAAATATTATTTTTTTATTATTATAAAAATTATTTAAAAAAATATTTTAACCTACTGGATCACTGTTTTAAAACAGGGAGAATAGAAAGTTAATCAAAGTAAAGCAGTACTAAGCAATTATGTATGACAGCCTAATTAGTTTGAATATGGAGGGTATATAATAGCTTAATTGACTCATTACTTTGTTCTGAGGAAGTCATTGTTTTTTAATGAAAGCACTCAACATTGCTGGATTTAAAGCATTTTATTGTTCTGAAATAAAAAAAAAAACATATTTTATCCTAAGTCCGAGTGGTGCTTGTTGTTCATTGTTTTGGTGTTTTTTTATGCACCAACACACCATTTCTTGTTTTACTAACATATCTAAAAGGACTGTAAATTCTTTTTTATGAGACCAATTGCTCCTGCTACTATTGAAACTGTCTGGGTATCCTTCTTCCACATTGCCCTTGTTTCTGTCTGCAAATCCTGGTATTTCTTGACTTTGCGTCTCTCTGTATATAAGGTGCTGTAATCACTGGATATAGTGATTTCAGTGACCAATGCTACTTTTGTCTTCTTTTCATGGACTACTATATTTGGTTTTCCCGCATCTGTTTTTTGAACTGTTGGTAATGGGTTATCCCATATGATATAAACTTCATTATTTTGTATAATGTTTTGTGACTCATGGTTCCAATGCTTCCCAGCCACTTCAACATTATAATGTTTGCACAATCCCCAATGCAACAGTCTTGCCACATTATTTTGCCTTTCACTATATAGGCATTCTGCCATTAGCTTATCACACCCGGCAACCAGATGTGCGACAATTTCCAATTCTGTTTTACAAAACTCGCATCTGTCTGTTTCTCTGACATGTTCAATTGACATAGCAAACTAATGTGTATGTTGAAAACTATTCTGGTCCGCAAAATATTAACCATTCATCTTGTGGTTCAGATTCACCTCTCCTTAACCAGTCCTGCATGAGATCCTGATTGACATGAGATTCTGTACTTGCAACTATATTTATGCATTTCTTGCCTTTTCATGTGATTCTTCATTTTATATATATATATATATATATGGTTTACTATCAAATGTTCGAATTCACTGTCTACGAATGTTCAGATTTTCGAATAATATACTTGAACGCAGTAAATTTTGAACTAACCATGTCAGTAAAGTCGAATGTCGAATCTTTCAACTTTACTAACATGCTCCTATTCACTAAACAATAAAACAAATGTATTGCCTATCCCATGTGGGGGGATGTGCCCCCCACACCCCCTACTTTAATATTCTACCTCCAAGATCGCACTACAGTGAGGGTAAGGGTACATTTCCCAATCCCCACTATAGTGTGATCTGGCATAGAATGTCAGAATTCACAACAGCGAATGCTGTATTGCATTCGCTGATGTCAATTTTGACATTTTTTCTGTCGATATTTTCAGTCGACATACCTCTCACTCGACATATTAAAAATCATACATGTAGCGATCAAAGTACTGATAGTAAACCTATATATATATATATATATATATATATATATATATATATATATATATATGTATATGGGTCTACTTGATATGATCGACATTTCACAATGTCGAAACCCATATGGCCGAGACCATATGATCGACCTTTGAAATGTCTAACAAACAAGTAGACCAAAAGAAAAAAGAAAAATAACTAACTTTAAAGATGCTAGCTTGATGGTGCTTTTTTGTATTGATTATTTTTGCTTTTTCCTTTGCATAAAGATTGCACCATATTAAATCTCTTATTCTTTCCCATATCCATATTTTTTCTTCAAACGTCTCTCTCTCCTCCTGTTTCTCCTTACTTGGGGACTCATTGTTCCATCATGCTGTGAAATAACCTATGTTAGACTTTCTACACTGAATCCTTCACTTCATAGGTATTCCATAACTTCAGCTTCTGAAACATAGTCCAGAATTTATAAATGGTAACATTTCCTGTTTATCTAAGAATATTTTTATTAGTTTCTCTAGACTAAACTAATTTAATAATTTCTAATAAGCATCTTTAAATGTTAGAGAAGCAGAATTATACAACGACCCACCATTAATATTAAAAAACGTGCACGCTGATTGGTCAGCGTGCATGTTGTAAATCAGAGTTATAGTAATGGAAAAAGGTCCGGTCACCCGGACTTTTTCCATTACTATAACTCTTTTTTACAGCAACGGAGAACGCAAGATCTCCATTGCTTCACACTGTCTTGCTATGTTAAACGAATTTAACATAGCGAGACAGCTTTAAAAAAAGCAATGGAGATTCTCCGTTGCTTTTTTAAAAGCTGTCTCGCTATGTTAAACCCATTTAACATAGCGAAACAGTTTGTAAAAAGCAATGGAGATCTTGCTTTCTCCATTGCTTTTGCCCACAGCTCTGATGTACTGCATAGCCATACGCATGCGCAGTACATCAGAACTGCCGCAGAATACCAGACAGCTGCGGAAGGGCAGCAAGGAGGTATTGTACAATGCCATTATTTAAGAAAAGTAATTATTTTTTTTCTTAAATAATGTCATTATAATAATACGCCTGGGTATGGGTAATGCTGGATTTACCCACGGTTGGCTTTGTTTGGCCACTCAGGCTTCACCCTCGTGACAAAACCACACCAACTGTGAGTAAATCCAGCATTACCCACACCCAGGCGTGGGTTATTGCTATATTGTTCCATTTCCTTGTTACTGCTTTCCTTATTACTGTTAAAATTACCCACAATAGTAACTTTTAATCAGCTTTTATATGTGAGGTTATGACAGTATTAATCAAAACCAAAGTATTTGCCTAATTTAAAACTGTCTGTCTACAAACACTGAGCAAACAAATTATTTTCATAAAATATATGACTCCAGTCTGCTCTTGTAGTAAAACCACATCTCAAATATTCAGATCTTTATTATTAAGCATCCTACTTAGTCTATAAGAGGTGGAAAAGGTTTTATGAATGTACTCCCATGTGAATAATTTCTAGAATGGGGAGGCATGGTCCCTGAAGATTTCAGACTAGTTTCAAACTGATAGCTTTACCAACAGATTTAATATTATGATAAGAACAATGTAAACTAAGGTTTCGGTACACATTAGGAAATATACTTTAGGTTTCAAAACAAACCTCAGTGCTTGCATTAAAGGCTGCAATAAAAAAGCCCTGTTTCTGCACTACAGTAAGACTGCATTCAGAAACATATTAGCCATACTGAGGCAAGACCTCATTATTGGCTAATTTGCATGTTTCTCAATTGCTGTTAATTACTGTGAGTATAGATCAGCACTTTCTTGTGGTAGTTAACAGTGGCTACCAATGCAAGGCGTTAGCACAGGCACCCCCTCTCATTCACTTTCCAAAACACAATACACACATCTAAACACACACACACACACACACACACACACACACACACACACACACACACACACACACACACACACACACAAAAACACTGCCTACATACCCCATACTTGTCTGGTGTTCTCAAAATGTCCCCAGTGTCTCCTCTTTCCTGCCCTGGTAAATCATGAATTATTACAGTCAGTTATGAATGCCAGACATTAGAGCGTCATACTTCATATCCTTCATGAAATGCATGGTAGTGCAAAAGCTGTTATACTAGTAACTTTCTTGGTTTGTAAGAGACATACTTAAAATGCATCCCTGATTTTGTGTCTTTGTCCCACCATTAATTTTTGCTGTGTCTAGTTTCTTCTCCAGCTACAAGGTTGAGAGGTATGTCTAATGCTCCATTTCCCTCCCCTCATAACTAATGAATGGTTGCATACATTAAATAATGCCTGAGATCCTAACTATATGTTAAATAAAGCTCCATATACTAATTTAGCAGTTAGCATAGTGGATTAATGCTGACGTTTCTTGTGTCAAGAATACAGGATTTGAAGCCTTTTCTTACCTTTATAACCCCCAAGACATCCTTTTTTAACATTACATCCATGGTGTCTACTGGTAACACAGTGAATTATTATTTGAGATGAGAAAGTACAGGGTGGGAATCCTTTAAGTGCCATTAATGCATTATACGTATACCATCCCTGGTGTCTAGTGCTACCTCCCTCCTAAAATGGAAAACATGAAAATACTGAATATCTAGCTACAATAAAAACCAGAGTTTCATTTACAGGAAATATAAAAACAACACAGATGGATGTGTTGATATATTTTTTTAATTAAGTCCCTTTAAGGCGCACTGTATAATATATTCCTGGTGTCTAGCCCCCCTCCAATCCACATTATATATAAGACATGAGATGAAAGTGAAATCCCTGATGAGTAATGTTCCCTTCAACCCATGTCTTCAGAGTTATCCCTGGAGAGTAGTGTTCCCCCAACCCAATGTTGCAGGCTTTGATCATTAGTCTAGGGGAGAGTGGAAGTATGACAGCCTCTCTACCCCCACCTCCCACATACCCTTCTTACTCAATCACCTTTAGGGACACACACCCATTTGCTCACACATACACACACACACACACACACACACACACACACACACACACACACACACACACACACACACACACACACGTGCATGCACATACACATTCACAACTTAACACTACCTAACCATTAAACTTCCCAGCACTTTCCCCTACCAAGAAGGATGAACAAGGCCTTTTGCCTGTGTTCATTACCATGAGTCGCCATGAGCGATTGTGCCAATTTACACACAAAACCAATTCTCCGAATCACTCAGCTGTGTGCATGCTTACCTAAGGCAGTTCTGGGAGAGTGTATATGGCTCACTAGCGTATGCCATTAGTACTTAGTATGGCTCCAGAGTCAGCTTGCCATGGTGCTGCATGTCTTCAAGCAAAAGCACTACTGTAGGGCTGTCTCTATACACAAAAGGTTACTATACATCTTCTTGTAACTTTTTGATCCCCCTCTTTTTCTGAAAAAGTTTTTATTAAAAACGAAAGCGCTAAATCAAATCATTTTGTGGGTCTTGGTCTATTCTTTCTGGTGGTATTTTAATTTCTTGTAACTTTTGAGAATTAAGCTAAGTCAATAGTTTTTATGTCTAACTCCACTGGGTCTAGTCAAGGTAAATAAGATCTGATCTAAAATAATTAAAATTAACAAAATAATTTCAGCAACTTAGTATAAGCATTTTTTGTCATTTAAATGAAACTCTTGCAATTTAATGTTAATAATAATTATTAGCTGAATCTGTAAACATTTTCCCCATCAATACTAAATTTACTTTTGCATTTTTTCAGCAATTCAAATAATAAGCATTTATCTTGCCAAAAGATCTTCTTAGATTCATTAATCACATTAGTAAAACCTAAGGTATTGTTAATTAAAAAAAAAAAAAAATAGGAAACAACAAATATTAATTGATGGGTACTTTACGTGAAAATTTTTCCTGATTTAAATAAGTAGAACCCTTCAATACTTAAAACTGTGTTGGAGAAACCTGTATAAGGCTACGATAATGTTATTAATAGCAGATGGAATTTGAGAGTGTTTAATTTTAAACTTTAGCACATAAGATAAATTTCTTTCCATCTAGAATAATATGTATGCAGTCTAGAAGAGTATACATGTAAAGCTATAAACCAGTGATATATGCTTCTCTACATGGAAAAGCAATGCCACCTCTTTCATGTGATTTTATATGATTTGTTTATATAAATCATTGTTATTTTACATAAAAATAAGAATTCTGTCATAAGCTTATTAACATGAATATGAATTCTGGATGGAAATTGTAGTTTGAATAATCAAAACTAATTTAACAGAATAGTAAACTTTTTAGTAAACTTTGGTTCATAGTATACATTAATGCATTTTGTTTATTTACTTTCTACCTCAGTGTTACAAATGTTGTAACATTTATTCCATTTGTTGTGTTCATTATATGTTGTCTTCTTTGCTTTTATTGTATATGCCTGGGCCATGGCTGAAAAGAGTATTCAGTTTGATAATCTCCCTTTTGCATATCCAAGGCTTTTTTTAATTGTTCACTGCATCCTTTTTGACCTAACTGAGGTATCACCAATTTCAGCCTCAAGCAGGCAAGGTACTCCCAACAGTTCCTTACAAAGCCCTTTAACATTTATGTCTGTTTTTTTCTCTTTTTCACAGTGGAATCACAGACTACTGGAATGTTTTTGTGGTTGCTCAGTCACAGTATCTACCTATGGATTTGCAACTCTGACTTCATATATTTTTACCTCCATATAATTTTTTTGTTATGGTGTCTCTTCACTGCTGTTGTACTGTGATTAAGTATGCTTAAGTTACTTATTTACTGAAAGAACTGTGTAATATTTTGTATGTCTGAGCTTATGCTGTCTTGAAGCACAGGTGAAGCCTATCAGAATTAATAAGATAAAAACATACAAAACTACAACAAGAGGCTCATACATAACTCAGAAAGTGCCTAGCCTGTGCAACAGATGACCCTCGAATATTACAATGTCTGAACTATTATCTCTCTCTAAGCATAGATTATAGAAGTGTGTCAGAATATTGGCATATGATCCAAATTTTGGGGAAATCAACATTCTCTGACAGCCTTCAGACAGAAATACTGTAACATGAACTTATGAACTTAGTGTAGTCTTCAGAACGTCTGCATCTGTAAAAGTGTGTGTGTGTGTGTGTGTGTGTGTGTGTGTGTGTGTGTGTGTGTGTGTGTGTGTGTGTGTGTGTGTGTGTGTGTGTGTGTGAGAGTCTGCTATTTTTTATATAAAGTGAAACAGTGTTTGTGGGGCAACTGCTGACAATTTAGCCTAAATGTTCTGGATATACTTACACTCCTTGCAAATATTTCAACAATGCCAAAAAGAAATGTATTTTCTGTGAGCATTAGGCAGTTATTAAATGGCTTAAGTAACTGCTGTTGATCAGGTCTTTGAAAGTTCATGATATGCATCCATACCTAATCTAAAGTAAGAGCCTTTCTATGCAAGATAT
The DNA here is from genome assembly GCF_019279795.1 of Protopterus annectens. NCBI lineage: Eukaryota > Metazoa > Chordata > Ceratodontiformes > Protopteridae > Protopterus > Protopterus annectens. The sequence continues at coordinate 1,644,914,794 of NC_056728.1, read as the reverse complement.
AATTTAAATAAATCATTGCTGCTGATCAAAACCTTATTTTATCATTGATAAAGGGCTACCAAAATGGAAAGTTTAGACAAATGCTGTGTGTTTTATCTGATTGCACCTATTTTGAGAAAACAGAAAGTAATGATATTAGCATGTTGTTTCAATTTACTGGAAAGGGTGTTTATAAAGATGTTGGCATTGTGCAAAGCTAGTAGATGAGGAGATATGAAAGGGAAGATAACTGAGGTTTAACCAATTTAAAGGGTGGATGCATCAAGAGCCACTCAGCTTATGATCATAACAGGAACTGGGTAGGTAAGGTGTGTAAAATCAGAATTATTCTCATACCAATCTTTTCTAATGAGACATGCCTGATCTGTGTTTCTTACCTTAAATAGAAATGTAATTTCTCAACTTCTGACTTGATACTCTGCTAACAGAAATACCAGTACCACAATGTGTTGGTTTATACTGCCTGATTGTGGTTAATGGTTGTTGGTGCTGATGTGAACAGACGTCTGTAGGACCAGTTGCCATGCTGGAAAATGCACTGCCCATGCTTAATACTGACAGTAATGTGAGAGTACTGTCAGTGCATAGTACTGAAAGTAATGTGAGAGTTCTGGTAGAGCATAATACTGACAGTAATGTGAGAATACTGGCAGTGCATAATACTGACAGTAATGTGAGAGTACTGCCAGTGCTTAATACTGACAGTAATGTGAGAGTACTGACAGTGCATAATACTGACAGTAATGTGAGAGTACTGCCAGTGCTAAATACTGACAATAATGTGAGAATACTGCCAATGCTTAATAATGACAATGATGTGAATGGACCGATGTTGGTCCAACTGCCATGTTGTGGCATAGAGACTTGCTTCAATATTGGGATTAGTGTGAATGGGAACTCTGTGGGACTGGCTGCTGTGATATGACACTGAGCCTCAGTGCTTAATATGCTGACAGGTACATGAATATCACTCTGTGAGACTGGATACCATAATGTGATACACAGACTTGTCATAATGCTGCATTGTAAAGATGTCTACTGACTGTTGTATGGAGACTTGTTGCAGTACAGCAATTAACTATAAGCCAGTCTATGTAATGTGGGCAAAAGTTAATATACTGCAAACAAAAAAACTCTTCTTCAAGAGACTAATGTCTATATTTACCACAGTGGTATTACAATGAGATGGTATGTGATCTGTACCCTTTTGTGGTGGTGTACAATATGGCTTCTCTGTGTACAGTTACTGTATTACCTGCATTGTTCAAATGTATTTATTTATTTATTTATTTGTTTGAGATTTGTTGACTGGGTTAGTCCGACTGAGCCAATGCCCCTTTTCAGCAGAGGCTTGGGGAGAAAAGCTTCACGGTTACAGAATGAATGTAGAACACAAAACTAAGCTACAGTAAATAATAAAAAAAATGCATTACATAATATGAACACAAGACTAACAAACCCAGAGATTAAATACATTCTGGCATCGATATTCAGCTAGGACAATTCAGGGAGAAAGTATTAAGTTATATAGGTAGAATATAAAACTAGATATTAGATGGGAATACATTCAGTGCACAACTTATGAGAAGGTGAAGGAGGAGAGAAATGGAGGTAGGTGAGAAGGACGTGAAGAGCAAGGGGGGGGTCAGTCAAGAAGGATAGTTTGTCCACAAGAGGTTTGTTTAATGTATACAGTAGGATCAAATGAAAGGCAGAGATAAGAATTTGGTAGGAAAGCTTTTGAGAGTGATGTAGGTTACAAGCTTCTGCTGATTCCGGCAAGTGCATTTTTTCAATATTGCCAGTTTTCAATACTTAAAAAGTCCTGTTTTTGTATTTCATGAAAGTATTTCAAATAGCTGGCTAATGTATATTTCTGGAAATTAAATAAAATGTGTCTGCAAATTTTAAAATAAGTCTATTTAGAGTACAGAAAATCAAGGATTTCTCCATGCTTTCAATCTGAATGCATTGTAATGCAATAAATATTTTAAAACCTTTGTGAATGGGGGGGTATAAGAAATACAAAATGCATGCGGATACATTGACTTTGGTGAATAAAGACTTGCACCATGCTTAGCTATCTCAACACTTGCCTGCATTCACAATCTACAGATTTCTGCAGAATGTTTCATGTATATTGTGCCATCCTTCCCCTGGGCCAGTAATCAAGGATCCCCAATCCTCACCACTGACACTGGTAGGGGACATTCACTTAGAACAAAAATGGATACACACAGTATTTTCAGATGCAGCTCTCTGCACTAAGTACAATTTCCCTTAAGAGCACAGAGGGAGCACACTTCAGTGCAGGGGCTGGGTTTTCCTCTCCAGGCCCCAAAATAAGAGTCCACTTTTCTCTTTGCAGAAATCAGTGCTCTGTGTCCCTGTTCTATGTAGATGACACACACACACTCTTTGAGATTTAATTTTCACACACACACACACACACACACACACACACACACACACACACACACCTGGGAAAGGCTGGCACAGATTTACCAGTTCTGCCACCTCTGCCTAGACTATAAGGTAGATTCATTGCCACCAGCCAGCTGCTTTAATGCTCTTCCAGGGTAGCCAATTACTTTTAGTAAAACTAATACTTATACAACTGGTAATGTTAACCAAGCAGCAAGACTTTCAGGAGCATGAAGCCCACAGTGCCACTAAATAAACGCAATAGCTCTCAAGGGTTAAAATGCTTTCTAAAAGACCGGCCACAATGAAAGGTTTCAGCATATTTAATAATAAATAATAAAATAGAAAACATGAAAATATTTAATATCTAGCTACAATAAACACCAGCATTTCAGTTTACAGGAAATATAAAAACAGCACAGATGGAAAGATTCAGACAGATACAGAAAAACAATATTTAACTAGTCTCACTGTATTTCTAATTGACTGAAGAATTGCTGTTCCCTACTTACGTGCTAGAGCAAGGCAAGATAACATTGATGAGTGCCTTTGTTGCCAGTTCCAATAAAAGAGTGCTGAGTGTCACTATTACATCTCTCACTAATATCTAAATACAATTTCAGTGCTGGCTATGGAATGACATCACATCTGGTCACCTGATTTTGTGGTTCCCACACTATCTCCATTGACTAAAAGCTGAACCAGGATCTAGCACAGATGTGTCAAAATACATACCTATGGCTTTGCTAAAGCATCTGGAGACTGTAAAACAATTCCAGCCCTTTCATCCCTCCTGTAGAAACTAAGCAGCCATTCTGTGGCACCCCAGGTAACAATTAGTGCACCACTAAGGACACTAAGAAGCTGGCGTTTCCTAGACATTGTGTCTCTGGTTGCATTCAGGCCTGTGAGATAAAATCTTTATGGCCTAAACCAAGATATTCAATTTCTGGTAATTTTCCTGAGCTTAGCCCCTGCCCTTCCAGCAACCCTATTACTATATATACATTTCCTCACTTACAACAGTACAGTATGATATAAATGTATATTTCTTTTCTGTCCAGCAGGACCCACTGTTGGTACATTTTTAACACAAGCAGCTTTACAAATACATTTTTAATACAAGCATCTATACAAATCACTTTGATATACAAATGACATACAATTCTTTACAAAACTCCAGCTAGCTATGCTGGCATATGTTGCACATGCACTCCCCTACTCTCTCTGTCATAGATGGCACTACTTCACATTGTCATATATATTATAAAACTTGTTTTTTGGAAGTGGACCAAGGCATGTCTTTGAAACCCTTAAGCTGCATTTAGAGTGCATTCACAGCTATTGTTCTAATTTCCAATGAGAGAAGCCTAAAGTTATCAGTACTTTACTGGCACAGAGGTTATCGTTAATGCTTTACAGTGCATACTTCTTCAGTTCAGTTCTCATCTGGTCTGACTTCTGTGTGGAGTCTACATGGGTGCCCATTGAAAGTTTGAGACTCAGTACAAGTCCTGAAATTGAAAACAAAAATAACTTCAGTTCACAAGAAATAACAGCAAACTGTAAAAGTTGCTGTTAAACATTGAAAAAGTTGTTTTGTTTGTTTGTTTTGCAGGGAACAAATCCCTCATAACCCCTACTTTTAGTTAGTTAATTAGTTAGTAAATTAAAAGGGAAAGTGGATTATGAAATCCATTTTCATTCAATATCCAGGGAGAAAAGTTCCACATAAAAGGTTATTCAGTAAAATATAAGACATCCAACAATTTAACAATACATGGCAAGTACACTTGTTTGATATAAATGATGCAGTTTAAAAAATTAGAACATTGTTAATTTAATTAAGTATGTATATGTACAGAGTACAAGGGATGCAATGTAGGAAAGCTGGTACAAATAGGAAGGAAACTACTATTACTATCAAATTAGATTATACACAAGAAGTAAAATGGTAATATGAAAAATGTACTGTTTTAAGATTGGAGTACATATGAGGTCATGAAAAGCATTTCAGTCACAGTGATAAAGTGGCAGCAGTGATGAGAAAAGGAAGAGCAGAGACGCAGTGTAGTACTGAGTAAGAAAGGAAAACAGAGTAGAGCAGCAAGGCGATATTCACAGAGTGGGAAACAGAGGGGGGTAGAGAAGAGGACGAAGAAGGTAAAAGGGAAGAGCTGAGGAAGAAATGAGCAGAAAGATCATATTATGTGAGAAAGGAGTGATATGACTTCTGGTTTTTTTTTTTTTTTTTTTTTTCAGGAATGAATTTGGACTCTCTCCTTCTGTAGTCTTTTTTTTTTGAGGGAAACTGCTTTTACTGACAAAGATTACTATTATTATTATTTCAGTAAAACTAACAAAGGTTCTTGAATGTATGTGTTTTTTCATTGAAAGTGAGGGGGTGAGTGGGGGGCTGCCCCCTTATTTTTGCTTTTGTTCATTGTCATTGCACAGAACTCACACGAGGGTAGAGAGTAAGTGTTTACAACATATTTTGTACTCTATTTTCATGCATACAGGGCAAAGCATTTGTGGGTTTGTAGGAGATGGGTTTCATTGTGTTTTAGAGAAACTTATGCAATAGCCTCATATGTTTTACATGAAATCTCTTTCTCAGACTAGTTATGGTATAGACTCTAAAAATAAAGATGACTGTTAAAAGCATATTCATCATGTGCTGTAGTACACAACTTATGTTGGTAAAATTATACCCATTTGTCCATATCTATCAATCATCCCTGATTTTGCAGAATGATTTTACCTCATATTTTTGCTCTGATCCTCATGAAATTTGTAGTTTCTGGGAAATTATTGAGGATTGCACTCACTAAAGCAATGACAGAATTTTAAGCTTCAGACTTCATATCTGTCAGAAAACGCATGCTAATGTAAAACATATTATTTAAGCAACTTCCTATGTATATAAGAACAGTATTTAAAATTTGTCCCTAATTTGGGCCTTTGTCTCTATTTATTTTTTAGCTTTGCCACTGATTTGTGAGCTAAGAAATTGAGATCTGCTTCCTACCTCAATATAGACTTGTCCCTTTGCAGTTAGCTTTTTCCATTCAGTTGCTTCTTCCAGAATCCCCCCACTTTGAAGTCACCAACAGCCACTGCCCACATGGACAATCCAGTTAACAAAACAGATAAATACTAATAAAACTGCAGTTATGTATTTTATGTGCACTGCTGTTCCCCAGTCTTTTGTGCTACTTGAGTGGGAAAATATAATCTTCACCAGTGCTGTTTTGCAGTACCACAAAGTTCCCATTTTGCCTAAACTACTTAATCTGCAACCACTGAAAATAGGTTTAAATGCCCTTGAAAAGTAAGTCCATCATACTAAAAATTCTGCACATCTAATTACCATAAAATCTGAATAACAAATAGCACAAAACTCTTCCCACTTCCTGAAGGAATGTGGGATAGTATTAAAAAACACATATTAAAATGGGGAGAGAGACAGAAAAATGATGGAAAAATATAAGCATATTTTCAAACAGACTGTATAAAAATAGGTGTTAATGAACTGTATTGCAAAATTCTACAACACAAGGGCACTTATTTTTGCTCTGAAACTAAGCTTCAAAATCACTTGTGATGGTTGGATTCAATAAATTGTGTGAAGGGGTAAATCAAGCCTAAAAACAGGGACATACTTTCAAAAATAGGTACATCATGTGTGTGCATAAATTGGGTCTGAAAATAGGAATGTCCATCCAAAATTGGGGCAGTTGAGAGGTCTGTTTTGTCAACACAATATACATGCTAACATCTCGCACAGACTCAATATGTGTTATTGCTCTGTTCACAGAACTATTGTGGGGTCTGTAAAACTAAGCACATGAACTTTTAAGGGGTTTACATGGCTTCACAGCATCATATTTTGCAAAAGTTACCCAGTATCTAATACAAACTGGTGTTACATAGCATTATTATATTTCCTTAACAAATCTCTAACTGTGAAACAGAGCTGCATGGTTGCACTGGACACATGTGGTAGTGCGGCTTTAAAGAATACCATTAAAATAATGCATATTATTTAAAACCATTATTATGATTAATGAAAAGGACTTGTATAGGGTGCTGGACCACTATAAGTGAGCTTCATAACTGTATATTATGCAAGGTTACAAACTGCACATGCTCAGATAGTGACCATATGTAGCTTATGCAAAAATGCTTGTTATATAGTCTTTATCACTGATTCTGTAATGAAACCACTACTTTTGTCTATCTTTAAAGGTGGGAGGTGATTTAGGAGGGTGCCAGACATGATTTCTAATAGAATTAGCATAAAATATTAACTAACAAACATTTTTCTATGAGATATGTATATTCTGTTTAAGTAAGATAGTGCACTGATGACACTAAGGCAAAACCTGGTTTGCTGGTGAGGTGGCTTGACCTGTTAGCCATTAAAGTTAGCTAAGCATCTACTTCTGGACTTTAGTGTTTTTCTTTCAGTTTGACTTTTGATTATTTTGTGCTGGTTTATTTTTGCGTAGTCGACTACACATATGGTCGACAGGTGTACAAGCTTTCCCCCGGATGTTGTGATCTCAGCATTAGTATGTATAATTAGAAGGGGGTAGGGGGACTCTCAACAAGGGGGGGCAGAAGGTCTTGCCCCCCTGCAAAAATGATGTTTTATGGTATTTGTTAAAGTTTTGTTCTACATGGGTCAAGATTCTTGCTCGGCACATACATAGTAAGGTGCTGATGCTTGCAAAGTCAACCTTCTGCTGTCAATAATGCGAATGTCGATATATGGGTTATTCACTCATTCTGAGTTGACCCCCATATACAGATAAATATATACATCAGTATCTGTCTATATATGGGCAGCCTAGTGGCACAGCGGATAGCGTTGGCACCTTACAGCAAGAGGTTTCCCTGTTTGATTCTTGGCTGGGATGCTTGTCCTCCTTGTATTTGCATGGGTTTCCTCTGGGTACTCTGGTTTCTTCCCACATTCCAAAGACATGCAGTAGGTTGATTGGACACACTGAATTGGCCATAGGCATGAGTGTGCATGTGAGTGTGGTGTGCAAGAACTACCCTGGCAGGGCTAGTCATCCAGCAGTTTAAACCTTGGCTGAAGTGACACACAACTTCATGTGCAAAAATGGGAACAAGGAGTTGTGGATGGATGGATGAATGGATGGATCGATATGTATATGTGTGTGTGTGTGTGTGTGTGTGTGTGTGTGTGTGTGTGTGTGTGTGTGTGCGTGTGTGTGTGCGTGTGCGTGTGTGTGCATGTGCATGGGTGTGTGTATATGCACATGAACACAGACATAGAAGCAGATCATTTTGTATATATATGTATATATATATATATATATATATATATATATATATATATATATATATATATATATATATATATATATAGATGTAGATACATATATATATATATAGATGTAGATACATACATAGATAGATAGATACATATATAGATATAGGTATAGAAACATATAGATACACAGATATTTTCCAGGCCACTTAGCTGTTAAATAACTTACATACATTTGAACAACACTCAGCTATAACTGTAATTCGAAAGTAGATGTATGACATTTGTAGCCTCACCTGCTGAATCCTCTAATCTGTGCTCATGTGCAATATGTTTTACGTTTTTTCTTGTTTTTCTGGCTACATAATATATGAATATTAAAGATATGGAATTATTCTGCATTGCAAAATAAAGCTTTGGTAGCATCTTGGAAAATAGTTGAAATGAATAACTTGTGAATTTATACTACAGGTGCAATTTAAGCAGCAAACACTTAAAGCCAATATTCTCTAGCATGTGCTAAATTCCCCCAAAACAAAAATAAAATGTATAGTTTTTGTAGAGTTAGATTAATAAAATATTGTAATAGAGTTACCTCACGCAGGTATCACTTCTTACAATAAACTGAGCTTTTAATGGTAATGAGGTAATTCGATCTAGATGGAGATTTGAATGTGTAAATGTGCTCCTAGTTTCCAGGTCAGAGTTGGGTGTATTCATCTTTTGTAGACTCAGTTTTGTCCTGATGAATGATGCTGCCTGTGACACTCTGCTTTACAGCTCCTCTTCTTTCTATAGGCAGACATTAATCAGAGTGTAGCATATATCTCATTTGATCTGTAATTTCCATGTAATTAATTTATATTCCACCAAATGGCTATATCTTTGATTAGGTTGGTGTCCAAAGACTTCAGATGTAAAAATAAAAAAAAAACATTTTTGCTAGTGTCTTATTCATACTGGAAACCTGCTCATTAACTAATCATGTATAGCACTTATCTGTCTGAATTTTATTTGAGATTACCTGCAAGTCGCCCTTTTAATTATTGACTCTTTTTCATTACAGCCTTGGGCTCCCTCATTTCTTGCTCTGGATGTTGATGGCCGAGTGATTAGAGCAGATTCCTTTTCAAAAATTATTGCTGCAGGGTAAGGTCAAAACACACTTATGAACTGCACCATTGTAATGGATATGCGTCTTTTAATTTCTTTTATAAGATGACAAGAAAAAAGTCTGCTTATTTCATTGACATGAATATGTCATGTGACAGTACATTAAATCTGTTTTTATGCAACATCAGAGTTTGTTCTTTTCACTGCAGCAACTAGTTTAGATGACAAAGCATTTAGTCCAGACAGCTTGTGAATTAAAGAATGTTAAGGCTGTTTTCACTTAAGGAAGTACATTACATTGTTAGACCTATGCATTACTAAACATCTAAGATACATAATAAAATTCTTCCATGTATATCTGGTCTCTTGGCACATACAAATTGTCTCCCTATGCCATCAGGTGTGATTAACAATCCTAGTTACTGAATGGCCAGCTGGGGGGTTATATGACCACTACCTTGCTATTCTTCCTTGTGCCCATGGTATGACCACTGACATTTCTACAGCAGTTTCTAACTCAGTCTGGAGGTACAGTAGCCAAGATCCCAGTTAAGCGCTAGGGGAGCTTGGCTGGTATTCTCTTATAACAGAATATGCATGTTAATATATTGCTCACTTATATTTTCGGGAAGTGCTTTAAAGAGAGTAGGGTTGCAGAAGTCCTTATTATCAGTCCTGTGTGAACAGTTAGTGCATTGAGTACATCAGAGCCCTATTAGCATTACATTAGCATGGCATTTCACCCAAGGGTGACATCTGCTCACCAATTTAGGCACCTCTTCATGATCATAGTCCTTTGTACCAAGTCACTTCCAGCATCTTGCTCTGCACTATTTAAAATATAATATCATCTGCAAGAGTAGAAAGTATTTTGAGAAAGTCTGTGAGAGCATAAGAGGTCAATTGTCTGAAACAGGTCCTTGAATAAAAAATAATGACCTAGCCCACAATATGAAAGAATGAGTAATATACCATCAAATCAATCAAATCATCAAATATTGCAAAAGGACAGACATAGCACCTTCCAAGACTATGTGAGCTCAGGATGTAAATTAATACACTGCTCAGTTAAAAATCCATCCTCTCAAAAACACTGAAACAAATTAGATAAAGCATTGCAATCAGGTAAAAAAATACAATGGTTTCTGGCCCAGACATTTTAATTTATTGACCATTTGGGCAGTTTTTCCATCTCTTTCAACTATCTGGTTTAAAAGCCTGTGTTTGCGCTTTCCCGCCCTTTCCTGTAACTAGTCTATTCCAGATACAGATTTGTTGTATCCAAGACTGCATGTAAGCTTCTGAGCCCCCCAAGCCTTTCTGTGTTGAGGGAAGCCTTCTAAGCACTAGGTAGCCTATCTACCACAAGAGGAGTGGTTTCTGGCTCAGAAATTGTAGTTTATTGGCAGTTTGGGCAGTTTTTCCATCTCTTTCAACTTTCTGGTTTAAAAGCCCACGTTTCCCACCTTTCCATTAACTAGTCTAGTCCAGATACAGATTTGCTGTATCCAGGACTGTTTGTAAGATTCTTAGCAGTGCCAAAGTCTGCTCTTCAATTTTTCTCTTAGATCTGCTAGTTCTCTCCTCTCCTGCACTTTTACTAGCTTATTAATCTAGCACAACATTTCCTGGAATTCATTAATTCCAATGCCCTGGACCAGATCGTTCTTACCCCCACTAGAGGTAGCAACATCCTTGACCTGGTTATTACTAACATGAGCAACTGTTGCTCTACACCAGTAGTCAACTCCTCCCTGGTTATATCCAACCACAAACTAATCACCTTGGAAATCCACATCAGTCCCACCCCACTCCCCACCGCAAAGGTAACCACCATGAAAATGTTCTCCAAAGCTAACTCTGGGCTCCTAAAAACAGAGGTGGCTAACTTCACATCACCCATGCAAATGGAGAATAGCTGCAGGACTGCCAAATCATACATCAATGCTCTGTACAAACACATACACAAATGCATGGATCTCGCCATGCCCGATAGAACCAAGACGCTCTCTTCCAAAAAAAGGAAGCGGATCTGGTGGTCCCCTGCCATAAACAAACTCTACAACAGAAGGAGGAAACTGATGCAAAATAAGGTGAGTCCTAAGACTGGAAAATCTCCCTTATCAGCCTCAACAATAAGTTGAGATCCCTCATCAAATCCTCTAAAGCTAGCTATGAAAACAGAATTGCAGCAGATAGTAAAGACAACCACAAGGCCTTCTATAGTTATGTAAAAAATCTCCACAGCAATACCCAGATTTGGTCTGAGCTACTGCACAATGGTACCTCCTATACCAAGCCAACAGATATTGCCAATATACTGGCCGACAGATTAATTGCGAACTTTACCCCTCTCTCCCTCCCAAGGACCAACCACAATACCAGTAGATTGACAGGCACCCAGTATTACTGCTGCACAGGTTAAAACAGCACTGTCCAAGGGCAAGAATACAGCTTCTATGGGACCTGACAATATCCGTGGCTGTGCTCTACATGAACTATAGAGTGAACTGGCACCACAATTGTGTGCTCTGTTCAAACACAGCCTCACCTCAGGCTTTGTCCCTACTGAATGGCGCACTGCTACAGTCATCCCTCTCCACAATGGAGGAGTGACTACAGACCCTGGGAACTATCACCCCATTATCCTGATGAGTCTGATATGCAAAGCTATGGAATGCATCATCATGGACCTAATAAACAAGGGTATAGGGAATCATCAAACTCTGGATCCCACACAGTTTGGTTTTGTGAAGGGTAGATCATGCCTGCTCAACTTGGTTGACTTTTCTGAGTCAGTCACCAGAGCTGTGGATGAAGGCAAGGTGGTTCATACAGCCTACCTGGCCTTTGATACCATTCCCCACTCAGGAATCATAGAAAAACTCACTAAGCTAGGCATCAACCCCTATATCACTAGGTGGGTTGCAAACTGGCTCACCGATAGAACTCACAGTGTGAAAGTAGCTGACTCCAAGTCAGACTGCCAACCAATCATGAGTGAAGTCCCACAGGTTCGGTCCTGGGTCCTCTCCTGTTTGTTATCTACTTCTCTGAAGTCCAGACCAACATGAAGGGAATCTGACTGACAAAGTTCACAGACAATTGCAAGTTGGAAGCTATTATTAACTCCCCAAGTGATGTTGACATCCAACACATAGGATTCACTGAGACCAACGACTGGTGTCAGTACCATGGCCTTAAACTCAGTACCAAAAAATGTGTTGTCATCCCCTGTGGGAAAAACCTGGTTCCCATGAATTACCACATCAGTGGTAGTCAACTTAACACAGGAGGTATTATAAGAGATCTGGGACCACAGGTTGACAGCAGCCTCTCTTTTGACCACCACATTGTCACTGTGGTCAGAAAGTCCTTCTATTCAAGAAATTTACTATTCCCTCCATCTACCTCCCCCCTGGGAATAATTTGTCCATCCTAGAGAACATCCTTTCCTGGTTTCCCACAATATACCTTATGAAACCCTCATCTTAGGTGATGGTCAACTTAGACTGGTCCAAACTTACAACTGACTTTCCTCAACTCATTTATTTTTTCTATTTATTTAACATTTTGTTGACCGGGAAAGTCCGACTAGGTTCCTCAGATCCTGTTTTCAGCAGAGGCCCGGGGAGAAATGCTCCAGACGCATGTCTTTAGAATGTGGGAGGAAACCGGAGTACCCAGAGGAAACCCACACGAACGCAGGGAGAACATGCAAACTCCACACAGAAGGCCCGCTGGCCGAGAATCGAACCAGAGAACCTCTTGCTGTGAGGCGACAGCATTAACCGCTGCACCACTGCACCACCACTCAGTATCAGCCTACATGGTTTCCATCAACTGATATCTTCCTCTACCCACCTCCATAAAAACTCAACATCCGGCTCCATAATTGGCTGGATTCTTACTAACTCCCCCCAGCTCAATCACAGCCCCACTACCTCACCTGACTCCCTTAGTGATCACCTCCCCACCGCTATCCTAAGACACCCTACCTCCCAAACCTCACCTTTACAGAGACTGTCAAAAACTCTCTAACTTTAATATATCCCAAATCAACGCCATTCTTGACAGTACAGACTGGTCCACCCTTAAACAAGTCCCTCTCAATGATGCAGTCAGCATGTTCAATACCATCTTCCTGAATACCCTAAACTCCCTGGCTCCCTCTAGAGAGATTAGGATTAAATCAAATTATGCTCCCTGGTTCTCCAAAGAAACTAGGTCCCTTATGCACAAAAGAGATAGCACTTGGAAAGCCTGGATCAAAACAAAAGAACTATCCCTACTACACAAATACAGACACCTAAGGAATATTACAAAGAAATACACCTACTATAACTCTGCTCAGCTCAATAGAAAATACAGCCCTCGAAGGTTTTGGTCCACTCTCAAGAGAACTCTTTCTCCTGGCTGCCCCTCAAACCCCTGCCCTTACCCTAACACACCCCCTCAGCAAACCGCTACCCTTCTCAATAAACACTTTACTGACACCATTCAAACACTCATACCTTCCAACTGTAGTACAACATCTCTGACAACCCCTCCCAACTCTCCAAACAAAAGTCTATTCTCCTTTCACCTTGTTTCAACTTCCTACATCAAAATTCTTCTCCTAAAGCTCAAACCCTGCTCTGCCTCAACTGACAATCTACCTCCTACCTTCCTCAAACTTGCTGCTGAATCCATTGCCTATCCTGTATCTATTCTAATCAATAGATCTATTCAAGAATTTACAGTTCCTACCCTTTGGAAATCTTTCTTTACTATCCCTCTGCATAAAGGAGGAAACTCCACTGACCCATCTAACTACCGACCCATCACCATCCTATCCCCCCTCTCTAGGATTCTTGAAAAATACATTCACTCAGCTTCTTAACTACCTCCTCCAACATAACCTTCTCACTCTCATGCATGGCTTTCGTCATAAACGCAGCACAACTACTGCCCTCCTATCTTTCACTCATACCATTGCTGAGGCCCAAGATAATAAACACATATCCTGCCTCTTCCTAGACCTTTACAATGCTTTTGATACAGTCTCCCACTCCCTACTGCCATCTAAACTGGCTAATCTTAACCTACCATCCACCTCCCTTCCTGGTTCTCTAGTTACCTACCCGGTAGACAGCAATCTGTTAAATGGCTCGCATCCTTCTCTTCTTTCATTCCTGTCCCAGCTGGAGTACCACAAGGTTCCATCTTGATAATCTACTCATCCTTAACTCTAAGAAGACCAAACTCTTGTTCTTTCTCCCCCAGTTCTCTTACTCACCATAACTCCACCTTTACTATTACATCCTCTAACAATACAATAATCCAACCTGAAACCCACACAGAACTCCTTGGAGTCATCATTGATGATGAACACAAATTCAACCTTCACATACTCCAATGTATAAAAAAAAACACATCAGAGACTAGGTTTACTGCATTGTAACAAAATACTTCTTACCCCTAATGCCCTACTCTCCCTTGCACATGCACTCCTTCTCCCCCTCCTTAATATATGCTTCCCCAGTTCTTACCAACATTAAAGCCACAACCTTGAACAAACTGCAACAAACTTACCACAAGATAGCTATATTTATCACTAACTTCCCATACAATACACATCACTGCCTCACCCTAAACTCTCTTCAATAGCTTGAACTACCTCAACAACTTCTGCTATCAGAGTTTCAAATGCTACACTATATTCTTTACAAACCTTTATCCTGCCCAGCTCTCTCTTCCTTTGTCTTTATTTATTCCAAACCCTGGACCCTCTATATCTCCAATTAGCAACTACTAGGCACCTACCAACCCAAGAAAACAGTTGGCAAACTTCTATATAAATACTCTGTTGCCCATGCTTGGAACAAACTTCCCCTAAACATACATTCCATCACCCACCCTTCACACTTTAAAAACAAACTCAAACTTTTTTCTACTGAATTCCAAAAGTTGCCTTGTCAAGATACAACCTAAGCTCCCCATATCACTTAGACACATCTAAATAACCCATCCCATTTCATCTTGAACCTCACTGTGCTAATATTTATTTAACTCAATCAATAATGCAGCTGGACAGAATTCTTATGTAAATATGTATTATATGATTTCTTTGTAGAAACGTTGGGTGTATCTCTGTTGTGCATGCATTATATTTTTGCTGTAATATTGTAACTACTCTAAACTGTTAGTGAATGGAGCTTTTCTCCTCAGGTCTCCACAGAAAATGGGCCACAAGCCCAGTTGCACCAACCTGGTTAACAAATGTCAATAAATTAATAAATAAATATGTGGCACATCTCATTACTAAGGGTTTTGTATCCAGGAAGAAAGAGGTCATTACCTCCCTCTGCTCTTCCCTCATTAGGCCAATCATAGAGTACAATGCCCCACTTGACATGTACCTCATTTGACACCTGCAACAACTGAAGAGGCAGCAAAAGTACCTCACAAAGAGGATCCTAGGCCTTAAACACTTCTCCTATATGGAGAGACTCAAAAACTCCAACTATTCTCTGTCTCTTATTGCCTACTTAGAGGCAATCTCTGCTTGACTTACAAAGCCATGTCTGACCCTGCTCTGTTAGAAATTCTACATCTAATGAAATCTCAATCCCTCCGCACCACATGCTCCAAAGACCTCAACCTCATTTCTACACTCAACAGAACATGCTGGAGGGACATATTCATAACCCAGAGACTGGCCATGCTATGAAATAGACTTCCCATACATGTCAAGCAGAGCACCTCACTGGCCCTCTTCAAGACAAATCTTGATGAGTGGATGGGAAACAGAAGATTCACCCCAGGGATCACTCCAGTGACTCTACTTGACAGAGGCACTGGGAACTAAGGTCGAGTGGCACAATGCCAGGGTAATCCTATGGGCTAGGCTTGTAAAGGCACCAGAGACCTATGAACAATGGAGATCCTGGATAAATCAAATCAAGTACCTATTGTCTGGGTAATAGAGCCCCAATAAACCAGTGGAAGCTATGTAAAAAAAATCATCCATTGTGGAAGTGCTGTCTGAAATCTGTATTATCATAAGACAAAAGGAGACCACAAGACCTGAAAGCCATACAGATGTTATATTTGTCTGCTATAAATAGTTCATAAACAATATCTGGTAGTAGAAAAGCCATATAGTTATCAAAATCAAGTTTTTGTGAAGGATGTTTAAAAAACAATCAAGTCTTGCTGCAGGATGTTTAAAAAAATGGCATAAAATGTCATGAAACAGCAGAACATTACCCCACCACAAGAAAAGGGTTTTGGCCACATCAGCCTAATCTAGACCCATAACAAAGTTTGTAATTATAGAAAAGAGACTGTCAACCTGCAGAAATCAATGGTACCAAGTAATAAACACAGTAAAAGTAAAAAAAAAAAGTAAGAATAATTACATTTCTGGACATTTAGATACAGAGTATAGAAAAATGAAAAGCAGTAAATTGGTGCAGTTAAGAGAGTATCCTTTGCAAACAAAGGTTAATATTTTAGTCAATGGCAGGGCCAATGACTGCAGCCATCACTGTCTGATCTACATAACCTCAGATATTAGAAATGCTACCACAAATAATATTAAAATGTCAGATTCAATGGAACAAGACAACATAGCAGGTGGTTTCCTGTTCAGAAAGAAAGAAAGGAAATTTAACTAAATCCCTATCAATAGTGTAAACAAAATGTTAATATGAGGGTATATCCATAATTTATAGTATCAAGCTAATGGACAGTAGAGACACAAAAAGAGTAGGGGAGAGTTACATCAGACCCAAACAACTTTAGACACTTTAGCCTGAGCAGTATTATATGTAAAAACTAGAGAGATACATGCCCCCAGATTCACTAATCTTCTGTGCAGGACTAACTTAGTCCTGCACGGAAGTGCCTGTGTAGGAACAGGACGGCAGTCTGCCATGCATAATAATGAAGGTGAGCTGCCCAAGCTCCCAGACTTACATGGAGCATGTACGACTGACTGTAGGGGGCATGTCTGAGAGCAGAGCTCTCAGAATAAACACACCCCTACAATGTAGAACAGCAGAAGGTGTTAAGAAATGAGCGAGAACACTCATAGGTGTCCTCATATCCCCACCAACAGTCCCCCATATGTACAACAGCAACAGTGCATATAATTAAAAGAAGAAAAACTTTTATTTCTTTCTTAAAATCCCAGTACAGCTAACCGTAGGTGCGTGAGTGTGCCCATTGCTTACCTACAGTTATTGCAGCTTAAAAGGCTGAAGAGGATAACAAGGAAGATATACGCAAATGAAGCAGCGCAGCAATAGTGTACTGGGCAGAGCATTCGCCTAATGAGCAAGCATTCCTGGTTTGAGTCCCACTGCAGCACGGTCTATTTTACATGGCAAAGCACGTTATAACCAATATATGTGTTGCAAAACCCACTAAAAAACATATATTTATGAAATAGAGTACTGCAGTACTGTCAGTGTCATAATGAATAAGGCATTACTAAGCAGGTTTAAGCACAAATAATCAGTAGTAAGCATATGTAAGCACTAGTAAGTGTGTCTAAGTGCATTTGCATGGGTGTAAGCATTGCCTACACAGATTAAGCAAAGTAGAAGCTAACTGGGTGTAAGAAACTGTAACCAGACGTAAGTACTGCTTAGCTCCATGCAAAGCTGTGCAAACCCGCTTACAACTGCTTTAAAGTGCCTTAACCACTCTGTATCAAATGGCCCATGTTCCGCCCAGAAACAAATAAAATAACCTCTGCAAGTCTTGAACCCAAGACTCTGTATATTACAGTCACAGTAGTTAACCACTAAGCCATCATAGCAGTACATAAAACTGAGGTTTCAACAAACAAATCCTCATCATAGGAAAATCAAACTGAACATGTGAAAGGAATCTATATACAGTGTGATGTTGTATAACCTGCTACGTAACATAAATATGTGAACTGGAGTACTGCAGTAAGGCCAGATGTGAGGTGTTATTGTAAGAAAGTGTTGAAGTCCCCAGGACCCCATACGGTGTATGTATGCATGAATCACGGATACCAGACACATATGTAACATGTAACAAATAATAAATCAATGTCAAACAGAAAACATAATGCATATTAAATATTAAGCAATGCTAAGCATTGCACAGCTCAGTTTAGTTGGGGTAAGCAATGTATAGGCCGGCTAACTCAATCGTCCCAGTGGTATGCTCCTTTAAGCAATGCCAATATTAGGTAAACAGGTGTGCCCATAGCTTAGCCTTTTCAAAACCATCCAATCACGGGAAAGTGCGGGAAAGTGGGCATATTTAAACCCCACAGGCACCAATAATTCCCATAACTGGTTGCAGCTGTCTACTGACACAGAATGGCTGGAGTTGGGGAAGGCACTTGATTTAGAGCACAGTGCTGGGGCACCCAGGAGTCCAGATTCATGGTATGACTCCTGGTAAAACACCATGAGAAGAGACTACTGCAGGGCCAGTACCAGGGCTCTCAGTATAAAGTGGAGGCATGGGACAGTCTCGCCCGTGACCTCAGCAGTGCCACTGGTATCCTCTGGATAGGTGAGCATGTCAGGCATCACCATGCTGACCTGAAGTGGCAGAGGGGTGATTTCTTGGACCAGTGGATCCAAGAAGCACGGCAGATGGACGATGCCCCAGCACTGAGTAAGTTCCCATTCTACTAGGTAGATAATGATTGCCTAGCTTGTGTATACTATGGATAGGTAATGGTTAGATATCACTGTATTTCTCTGACAGCTGTAGATGAGTGGGCTGCGAACCAGCAAGCCTTTGTTGCTAGGCTTCAAAGGCTGCGTTGCGAGGCAGGTTGGTAATATTTCTGCATGTACTGTCATAACAAATAAATATAACAGTTCTGGAAAGTGTTGTACCAGTATAAAAATGTATTGTGTTTTGAGATGTACTGAATAAACCAGACAATATGGCAGGAAGACTGTCATATAGGTTGAGTGGAAATAAAGGTGTAATATCTTGTGAATAAAAATATAACCCCTGGAGTGCTTGTTGTAGTGTTGCATTCTATAAATAGTACTGTTGTATTAAGCAGTGTTACCCACATTGTTGAACACAGGTAAAATGTGTAGGAAGGTCAGTATAACAATGTTGGTAGTCCCAAGAGGTCAGGCTTATAGAACAACTGAGGAAGACTTAGACAGAAACCTTTGGAATGCTTTGCACCAATTGCCTGATAGCACAGTGTACTGTGATGTTGACTGTAATATTTTTACCACACACAACAGGGGTTTGAATCCCAGGAGTGGAAGTAAGCTGTAGGCATAATCATACCCCACAACTGTACAGAGTTTGCGAGAATGTTCAGATAGAAGGCTGTATGCATAATTACACCCAACAACTGTACAGACTTTGCTAGAATGTTCAGATAGTATGCTGTAAGCATAATCATAACAATCAACTGTACAGATTGTGGCAGAATTTTCGGGTAGTAAGCTGTATGTATAGTCATACCCCTCAACTGTTTTGATCTGTCCAGCATGTCCAGATAAATGGCCCAAATTTACTGCACGGTAACCTGTTCCCCCTGACAAATCAGTGCAATGATCCAAGAAATGTAGGCAGCTTATATTGACATATAATGGATAGTCAGACCTGAACATAAAAAGATAATGTATATGGAAACAAACCTGTCATTGTAACATCTCACCCAAAGTTTATGACAGCAATTCGCAATATATGTCACATTAACACCTACATCCTGTCACACCTTAACCAGAGTGTGTGCAATAACAGATTGTTAGGTATGTGTATAACAGTAACATGGAATCTGGGAGTATGTGTAGAATTTGTCAGTGTTAACAAAGATTTTCTCCACAGCTACAACAGGTAAGAGGTGTAAACTGTAGGTACAACACAGGCCACTTATATACTTGTCTACAAGCATGGAATTTGGGAGTATGTGTAGAAATTGTCAGGTAGTGTTAACAATGATTTTCTCAACAGGTATAACAGGTAAGAGGTGTAGACTATACGTAAGACACAGTCCACGCATATACTAATCTACAAACATACCATTGTACAAAGTAAGGACATTGGGTAGTGTAATAATACATGTAAGGGACAGATCACTGCAGTGACTAAGAAAGTTGTGAAATCTACAGGGATATATTAGTTGTTAATTGACCTCTCTCTCTCACCCCTTCCATATGTGCAACAATAACCTTATTACACACCTCAATGGGTACATGTACATTCCAAAGTTTTGTTGGGACCTATGTCCTATTGGGTTATAAATATTCACTTTGGTTCTATACATGTGCCATGTTAAAATACTCCCATATTGGTGGCCTGTTACCATCAATGAAACCTGCATGCTGTTGTAATGGCCACTGTTGTCCCATATATGCATGTGTTCTGTTTGCTCTGCAACTGTTGTGAACTGGTGTCTTGGGTTAATGGGAATACCTATGCATGCTGTTATAACTAATCCTGAATGTTGTTGACTATGACTAACTGATATCTTTCTTAAAACTGCGACACCATAGCTCATATGGGAAGGCTGGTCCCAGCGGAACCACCTGTCCCACCTCAGCTGGCCATGAAACCGGGCACCAGCACATCTGGTGCCCAGCCTGGATCCTCCTCCTCTGTTAGCCGTGCACCACCTTTGGGTGGAACTGCTGCAGGGGATGGGGCTTGGCCCCCCTGAGAGCAGGGGCGGAGAGGTACCTGTCACCCGCTGTCAGGGACAGGCTGTGGTGTGTAGGGAGCTCAAGAGGGAGTTTCTAGACCAGCTACTCCAGCTTGAGGGCCACATGGCGCAAATGGAGGGTGAGTCTACCCCTCCTACCAGCCACCAGCACAGCCACCCTTGGGGCCATGAAGGTGCAGTGGTGACTGCCCATGAGTGGGAACCTCAGTCCCACTGTTTCCATTTGGGGGCTCATGGGCTTGCGACTTCCAAACACCCCTCCCCGTCCAAGGTGCTTACCCCCTACATGTGTCATATATCACCCCTGTATGTGTCTTGTTTGTCTTGTCTGTTAACCTACCCAACCTACCTCCCCAAATATACATACTACCCCTCCCCAACATCCCACTCTCACCTGAAAAAGAAAAAAAAGGGCAATCTGTTCCCACAAAAAAATCTCGCCCCATACATAGCTGTCCATTTTGAACACGTGTCCACTGGACACATGTAATCTGGTCTAATTGGCATCACAATGAATTATTGTTGTCCTCACCCCCACCCAGGGGTTTGAGTGTCCAGATCTACCTCCAAATTCACTGTATATGCACAGCTACAAGAAATAGGCAGCTATGGACTTTCCCTACACCCTTCTTGCACATCCCTGGCTATTTTCCCCACTATCTTTACCTCTTTGTGCCACTTTTTTCAAAACTTTCCTATCATCCCCTTTTTTCTTTTCTTTTAAAGAAATTAGCATGGGGTAAGTGGGAGTAAGCACTTTTAAGCAGCGGTAACTGGGTTTAAGCCTAATTAAGTGGTGGTAAGCAATGCCTACACAGGTTAAGCAATACAGAAGCTGAGTGTAAGACACTGTAACTGGAAGTTAGCAGTGCTTAGCTCCATGCAAACCCATGCAAACCTGCTTACAACTGCTTTAAAGTGCATTAATCACTCTGTATCCAACGGGCCGTGTTCTGCCCAGCAACAAAATAAACAGCTCCTGCAAGGCCCCAACCCACAACCCTACACACCATTGACAAAGTGATTTACCACTAAGCCATGCCAGATATAAATAAACCTCATGTTTTCAGACACATATCATCCAGTCCAGTCATGTAACATTACAGAAAATGTATACCAACATATAGATGCATGTGTGTAGAAATATATTAATATCTAAACAGATACAACATATCTATATATGTAAGAAAGTCTGACAAATTGCTGCTTCACAGGTAAACACCCCTGCTCAGAGAAATATAAAAAATTTTGTAAAACAACCAAGTACTGAGCAGGAGTGAGAGTGAGAAAATAACAGAAGATAACAATCCAAGATGTAAAATCCACGTAGTTTATTGCAGACAAGAACAAACGGATAAGCACTTTCACTGTATCAGCTTCTTCAGATCCATGAAACAAACCTCCTAACACAAACTAGTTATATATTAAAAGCACACTGAGACAATTAAATAATTAACCTATCAAGAAGATGATCCAACACAAACCTCTATTTAAAGGCATAGCAAACTGCAAAGAACAGAAAAAGAACAGAAAAAAAGCTCACTACAAGAATATAAATGCATAAAATAACTTAAAACATCCATAAAATGACTTTGAACACTCCATAGAATATATAAAAGATTTTCCAAAACACGTAAACTAATACATGAAAAAATTTAAAAAACTTTGAGACATAAGGACATAATGTAGGCATACGCATATAAGTAATTACAATATCTATATATGTAGATATATATATATATATATATATTTCTAAACATATATACATATATATTAATATATATGAACATATATACATGCAAATGCCTACATCGACACATATATGTGTCTACATCTATATGTCTACATATACACAGCAAGTTGCATATGAGTACACAGGTATATATCTATGTAGGTATATACGGACATAGTTTTATATATATGTAAGCAGATATATATATATATATATATATATATATATATATATATATATTTAGGTTTATATGGCCATACATCTGTAGATAGCGATGGTAGATTAATAAAAACACATATGTCTACATGCACCGATAATGGGGTTGACAGGCTCCACACACTATACGTCTTGTACGGATAGGCATCCCCCCCCCAAAGCCAAACACGTCCACCCTGCGATACACTACCATAACCAGGACCTGACACAACATGGACACAAGATGTTAACAGAACTACATCCCACCTGTATGATGTCAGGCTGGTATTGGTACCATATCATGCAGTACAGTCTGCCTCCCATAGGAAATGTAAAATGTGGAAGCTATCAACATCCCCAGGATACATCTACACAGACAGATATGCATATATATATATATATATATATATATATATATATATATATATATATATACACATGTGACTACACATACACATGCAGATATATGTACAGTAAGATACATATGTAGAAGGTGCACACAATATGGAACAGCCACTATGCCTACAGTTAACACCTGAACAACTGGAGACTGCATGGGCCACCCATACAAATGACAGTCATTGCCTGCAACATATACCCACAGAGATAGGAAAAAACACCACACACAGGTTTGCAGAAATGGAAAACCTTTAATCATGTAGTATTACAGTTCTATATGCCATGTCATATTGCTGTTCAGACACTGAAATCCATATAAACAGAGTAATGCAACTGTGAAATAGTTATACTAATACAGTAGTCTGGAAAGGTTCACAACTGTTGCTGTCCAGGCCAACCCCTTCAAACTGTACAATAGTGAAGACAGACTGGGCCGCAGGTTATCAAACAATCAACAGTATGTAATGCAGGTGTATAGTTCAGCAGCCTCTATCTACACTCTGTACAAAACCACAAGGTGGTAAAGATGTCAGGTGACCAAATGGGTTGTAACTGGTACATAACAAGGCATAACTGACACCATCACAAGCACACTGACAAACAGAACAGTCTGCATGGCAGGAAGCAGTAGGCTTGCATTAACCCAATTTATGTAAGTAATGTAAATATAGGTGAAGTATACGGTACTGTACATCCAGATACCTTAAGGTAGCTCACCCCTGATACACCCACATTTTGTAACAGCCTGTGTCATTTATGGTGCTCCCCCCTAGACTCAATAAAACAGGACCATATACCAATGTTACATACACTGGCCCCTGGAGTGCATAAGGGAACACATGTATTATGTAGGTGACACCCACACATATATGGCCCCAGCCCCACTGTATGTGTTGGGGATACAACAGCAGTAGACTGATGGCAGCAATGGCAGCATGATATACTCACAGCCCACTAAAGAACAACCTCCAACAGGATGTCATATGTTCAAAGCTTGGTATGTAGGTGGAGGACAGAGGCTAGAACACAGGCACATATGTGGAAAACTGTTGCCATACACTAAGCAAGTTGCTGGTGTTACAGGATAGTCTGTAACATACCCTTAGTCAGGGAATTGAGGTTAGAAACAGAAATGGATGTAGCCATGCACCGATAGCACTCAACACACACTGCCAGTGAAATATCTGACACAGGACCTGTGTGGTGGACAGACAAAACATGATAGGCACACCTCTGGCTACAAAGAGGATAGGCCCACAGTTGAGAGCTATGCAGACAGACTGCATTCCAAGGTAAACTAGTATGTACACACACACCCTGTAACACCAGTACTATACAAAGCATAACATAACTCTACTCACACTCTGTCTGTAGTTCTTGAACCTCCTACAAATATGTAGCTGCCCTGAGTGTACTGGTTCTCCTGTAAGAGGTATTGCTACCTGCTGTCTGTAACACTGATGCCCACACACAGGAAGGATGTCCATCACACAGGATATGTAAAGGGACCACGGCCACATGATGTAGAGATTTATAGTAGGTGGTTGCCATGACAGTGGTAATTGGAAGTACTACACAGGTGTAATTTTATATATATATATATATATATATATATATATATATATATATATATATATATATATATATATCTATAGCTAGCTGGATAATTATATACCATATATCCTGGACATGGAGTGTAGCCCTACCCCAGCCTCTATGGTCCCAAAGTCGTAGTGCAAGGGGATATCAGGTATGTATAGCAGGTATATTAGTAGACTATTGTTACTGTCATTGGGATTGTCTTCACAGACATGGTGTGTGTGGGAGGTCACATCTGCTTATCACATGTGTGCCATTGGCTACTGACAGACATCCTAAGGATATCATAGTAAAGTACCGCTGCTAGTATGTAATGCCCCTGTGGACTACAGCAGAGATATTGGCCAATATATGTGGACATTCTGACACACTCTGAACAGTCCAGAGGTATATACATAACCCCTTAGTGCAAAACATGTGTACCGTGCCTGACAATATGGATGTAGACAGCCATGTAGATAGGTATAACACATAATGACTGGCATACATTTGCCACCATAGGTTATGCATTCACACACCCCTGCTTGGCCTGACACATAATAATTGCTGGTACAGGGGTGCCATGGCCACATACTACCCACTAGATATTGACATACATCTGCACAGCATCCCACTGCTCTGTCTGACATACATGACTGTTAAGGGAGCAGTACATCTGGCAAGTATCTGCACATGACATCTCACTAGGTAAGTACACTAAGCTGCTAGGCATGTAACAATGTACTGTGCAGGCTACAGGCAGACTGGCTCAACACTGGCCTACATCTCCTATGGGGGAATGCACATGTACCTGCATGTATAGCAGGCTCTACAGGCATGTCACAGCACAAGGTAAGATAAACCTGTGTGAAAGTGCATACCCACAACCAATGTGAACACAGCCACAGCCACATATGTTAAGCTAGCATAATATTACAGTATATGGACTATCTGTTCAACACCATCCTCATATGTGCCACTCACATACTGACCGTACATATACTGGGCTGCTACACAGTTTGATGTGATGGCTGTCTGTGGTATGGGACATGTGTGTGTATATCCCTACAAACATGTACGCCAATACGGTAACATACAGTGGAGCAGCATGTAACATCAGATAGGATGGGAACTAGAACAATGACATCTACCACAGTCTGTACACAGGCTAAAGTACATATTAACGATACACACACTGTCAACATTCACCATAAGTACACAGACCTCAGTACTGTACAAACATCCACAGAATGTCCAGGTTATGTCATCAAATATAACCCCTACTGTAAATAACATGTGTAGCAGTCTGATATCCCACTGGCTTGTTATCAGTTATGTTGACACTAATTATGGTGTACAGCACATATGCACCATTTCATGCACAACATATGTACAAAGGTTGACAGAGTTGTGGCTGGAAGCTCATACACAGGGCCAGTATTGACATGCTGCTGTCATAACCTCATACATTTACTGTTGTAACTGGGGTTGTTGCAACAGATGTCCTATGAGGGATATGAAGTCAGTAACTGTCACGGCTTTCAACATCTACAGACTGCAATCCTCACACTACCTTCTGCAGTCCATAGATAGATGCTTCGTGGGTAACACATGAAAGCAAAGGCACAACACACTGCCCAGTCTGCAGATGACCCTGCAGATGGGGATTCCTCATAAGCATGGAACTGGCATGGCAGGTATTGAGACATATATGACAGCCATAACCACATACACACTGATAAACCAACATTACTCCAAATGCAGTATAGCAGCACTTACAGTCTGTAGTCAGGTCAGGCACATCCCCCTCCTGTGTGTTGCCCTGTTTCCACAGTGTATGTTGTTAGAGGTAAATACCCAATCCATCTGAGATGCTGTTTGCCAAACAACAGGTCTAGTTCCTGCTCACAGTGAATGAAAAGGGCCAACACCAACATGTTCCTAGATATTGGAGTGTGTTTCCATGCAATTGGCTATAAGAATGTTACCACAGCTGTTCCACATGCAATCAGCTAGTGGAGGGCTGCAATTCTTGCAGAGGCCATCAGCTGATCATGAGCATCACTTAAAATACACATGCTGCTGCCTAAACAAAGCAAGTGTAGGTCTCCACATCCACCAGAGAGGGAGTGGAAGAGGCAGACAGAAGCAAAGACAAGTCAGGGAGGGGTGGGAGAGTAAAACTTAAGGAAGTTTGTGCCACACACCTACCAGGGCAGGGTATCAAACCCCTGACGACTATGCAGTGCTATGACAGTTCTATGCAGTTATTGGATGCACCACATGAGTTACCTGTTGTGGAGCCCTCAATATATGTGATGGTGAGTGACATCTGCAACAGGCCTATACATTAGGTGACGTCCACATGCCTGTCTGCATGAACAGGTGCCAGCATCAACACAGCCACACTCTCACAGGGATGCACACACACTGACACACTTGGCAGGGCCAGGATTACAACTCATCAGTAGTGGGATTGCCACAACACATCACTGTGCAGATATTGCATGCACCACACAGGCCATATGGGGGTTGTATGGGCAAAGGGTATGGGGAAGTGTCTGACATCAGACAGCGTGCTTCAGTATGCCAATGGGGGTTGTAGGGAGCATGGATGTAAACATACGCACTGTACAACACACACATAAACACACAGGGTGCCAGTACTGACATGCAGTGGTGCATGTCTGCATGGGTGTGTGGTGGTCGACTGTGCCAGACGGCTGTACAAGGCTAGACGATGGGTATACCTTGACATCAGGCCACATGACAATGGTCTGCATTGTGGCTCAGGGCTATAGTGTCTGCATTTGTCCACACAGATGGGTATTGTATCCCCATCCGGTCACCTGGGTGACTATTGTGTGTGGCCAATGCTGTGCATCGCTTGCCATGTATGTGTTCCATAGTCCATGACATGGATGGTGTCTGAGATGTGCACACCTCCCACATACATGTACAGTGACATGTGGAACTGTACCTGGAGTGTCTGGCCCATGTTGTGAACACAGATTATCATCAAATGTGCCAGTCTTGCCCACCTGTGGTGGGAACTGGTAATGAGCAGCAGGTTTCCCTGCACCTACATTGATAGCATGCAAACAACATTCCCTGGTGTCAGTGGCATCTGTCCATACAGGGCATGTTGTCAGGTATGGTATGTCCATTGTGGGTCACATGTGATGGAACCACAGGTGTTGCAGGTGTCCACAGGGAAGGTGCACTGTCTGCATGTATGTGCATATTGGACAGATGGACAGGGTGCCATGCCTCTGTAGCCCACTGCTATCACCCCTTAGTTACTATCAGTGGCCAATATGCAGTGTACTACCCACATATTGGCTATTGCATAGGCATGTGTGCGTGTATGAAACATGGGTTGAGAGTGTGCTCTGGGTAGTACTGTGGTTGCTAACTGTGATTGCCTGGCCTTGATGTCACATGTATGGGTATGGCTTTGCACCCCAGCCTCTCAGCTATTTCACATCTGTTATCGCTGTATGGTGGACATTGTGATATATAGTAGGGTCACCATATAATTAATATGCAAAACCTGCTCCACATTGGTCACAGGTGTCACACACTCACAACCACCTCCACACAGGATACGAGTTAAAAACACACACATACACACACACAGCTGTCATGTCTGGGAGTAGAACCCCTACCTAACTAGTTTATTACACTACAGCACTATGCACTTATTGTATGCGCCACAGAGATTACTGGAGTACTCCTTCCCCAAAGGTGTATATCACATTGGATGACATCAGCAGGATTGCCAAAGTAGGACATTCGAATTGTAGTGAGTGTTACTAACCTAAAATGCATTGCTCCCTACATAGACAGTGACACACACACAAAACATCCACAACCGACATGTGTGGGTATAGAATCCCTAACAGAGGTCTATATCACACTACAGCATGGAGCCGTTATAGGACACACCATAGGGATTACTGGAGAGCTCATTCCCCAAAGGTGTATTTCACAATGAATGACATCAGCAGGATTGCCAAGGTAGGCCATTTGAAATGTATTGAGTGTGACTAGCCTATAATACATTGCTCCATACACAGACATTGAAATACACACAAAAAATCCAGAACTGCCATGGGTGGGGATGGAACCCTACCACAGTTCTAAATCACACTACAGCAGTGCACAGTTATGGCACGTGCTACAGAGATTACTGGGCTACCACCTTTCCAGAGGTATATTTCTAGGTAGGTGACAGCAGCCTTGCCAAAGTTGAGCATATGAATTGTAGGGAGTGTGAGTACCCTAAAAAGCATTGCTCTCTACACAGACAGAGTCAGGTAGACACACACACACACACACACACACACACACACACACACACACACACACACACACACACACACACTTGCCATGTCTGGAATTAGAGCACCTACCTAACTACTTTAACACACTACAGCCATATGCAGTTACAGGACATGCCAAGGAGATTACTGGACTGCAACCTTCCCAGAGGTGTATTTCAGATGGGTGACATCAGCAGCCTTGCCAAAGTTGAGTATATGAATTGTAAGGAGTGTGAGTACCCTCAAACGCATTGCTCTCTACACAGACAGAGTCAGACAGACACACACACTCTTGCCATGTCTGGGATTAGAACACCTATCTAACTACTTTATCACACTGCAGCAGTATGCAGTTATAGGATGCACTACAGAGATTACTGAGATACAACCTTCCCAGAGGTGTATTTCTGGTGGATGACATCAACAGCCTTGCCAAAGTTAAGTATATGAGTTGCAGGGAGTGTGTGTACCCTAAAAAGCGTTGCTCTCTATACAGTCAGACACACACACAGTTGCCAAGTCTGGGATTAGAACTCCTACCTAACTAGTTTATCACACTACAGCAGTATGCAGTTATGGGACACGCCATAGAAATTATTGGACTACGGCTCTCCCAAAGGTGTATTTCACATTGGATGACCTCAGCAGGCTTGTCATAGTAGTGCTATGGGGAGGGCAGTGTGTGTGCATGGGCCCTAACCCATTCATCTAGGGGTTGACATGCCACATGTGGCCACACACAGGGTCATATTTCACAGGTATGTGTATACAGCTGCTAGATGACTACTTCTTTGTACAGTCATGTTGCACAGCTGGCACGTGCACCACATAGTTTGTAATGCTGACAGATACTGGTGGCTAGTATCTGCAGTGAGTGACATCTGCACCCCATGTGTTTGGGGCCCTTTGGCTGTGTGCTGGGATGGACAGGCCTGGATGGCTCCTTGTCACAGTCACCCTCTTCCACACATCTATGTACGTCTACATTTGGCTTATTATAGTGTGTTGTCCTGACATATATGTCTGTGTTCTAATCCACTGTGTGTGCAAGGCATGAGTGGTGCATACTGATGAGTGTCTGCACTAACAACTGCAACTGCCAGATATGTCTGGTCCACTGGTGTTTGCAGATATGGCCTTCATGTGTTTAAGTGTGCGAGCATGCCCAGTATGACCTTTCAGTATGTTGTTGACTGACATTGCCTTCATTTCTCTAAGTGTGTGAGCATGCCCAGTATGGCTGTCTGTATTGAATGTGTGGATCGAGTTCAGGTAGTTTGTGCTGCAGTGCTGACCTTTGTGTTGTACACCGACAGGTAGCATGCTGTTTCTTCAGGGTATCCATCGATCATTTGGCTTTGACTTTTATTACATTTCTGCATAGCAGGGGGGCACACCTGACTGTTTCTATATTTCTACACAGGATTGAGGGGCACACCTGATTGTTATTACGGTACTATGTCAGATGGGAGGGAACATCTGACACTTGTACACATTTGCTATGACTGTATTGGTATGTCAGGTACTCCATTTCATTCTGTATTCTTATCTATCATGCTGACTAGTGGCATACCAGTGGACTACAGATTGTAGCTTTGGTTGCCCTACATATTAGTATCTGACTTCCTACCCTTCAGAACTAACATCCCACTGCCTGACCTGCTGTAGTCTGTCTGTGTAGGCCTGGGGGGGAGGCTATCCATAGCCATCATTCAGGGACCATAGCACAGGCTCTGTTTGTGTTTGTCTACACCTGCCCTGCTGGCTGAGACTATTGTTGGGTATGTGCACCATCCTCACTGGCATTTGTGAGTCATATGGACACACATATGTTACTCGGCACACTTCCTGCAGTGGGTTTTGTCACTCTGTGCAGTACTGGCTACTATGGTGAGTCCAATATGTGTTACAGATGTCATGGTGCTACTATGGGTGTCTACTGTCTGCGGCCATCAAATTCAGCCACCCAGTTCCCTTGCATGCTCACATCCATACCATAGATACAGTTAAGGACACATTCTACTCCATTTGGCAATTGTTAGTTTGATTGACTTACCTTCAGGGTGTGCCAGACTTACAGATGGTGCTGGAGGGCTGCCTATGTTGGATGCACATAGTACACTCCCTATACATGGTTGAGCACAGGTAGTGTCATGTTTGGCATCCCTTTTACTGTATGTGCGAGCCAGAGAGAGATGTCATTCCCTGGGTCCCTACTGTGTCAGTGTATGAGCTATGTGTTGTCTCTTTGCCATGGTCTCGGCATACTGGGCATGCCTCCATCTGCCTACTGGGGAAGGCTCAGGTTGTTCCTCACTCTGTGCCTGTGCAGGCCTTGGCATTGGTGGGGGGCTGTGTGGCCCTGGCCTGTGCTGTTCCTGCTGCAGCTGTTTCCGCAGGATCATATTGTGTAGCATGGCACATACCATAACAATTTGGGTAAGCTGGTGAGTACTGCAAGGCTCCATTGGATGTGCCCATACACTGGAACCATGACCTGAGCATCCTAAACACATGCTCTATTATAAGTCTGGTCTGTGCGTGTGCCACATTATGGCATTCTTGTTCAGGTGTGTGTACATTTCTGATGGGTGTCATCAGCCATGGCTCCAGTGTTTAACCAGCATCCCCCCACTAGGTGGCTGTAGGGGATGTCCCCATTGGCAAATCTCTGGTACAGCTGCGGCAGATGCCATATGTGCTTCCAGAGCAGCAAGCACACACATTCATTATAATGCCCTGGGCATCACAGACAAACTGGCAGTTGATGGAGGGGATGCCCTGCAGTTGATGTAGGCCCTACCCTGCTCACCGTGTGGTGCTTTGATGCATATGTGCGTGCAGTCTATAGCACCCACTACCTCAGGGTATTTTGCTATTTGGTGGAAGAGATGCATATTGCTGGCCAACACCTCATGGGTGTTGAGGAAGTATACATGCGCACTAGCATGTGCTGACATGGCATCCAGGAACTGGTGGAATACTCTGGATACTGATGCCTGTGAGATCCCCATGATATCCCCAGTTGAGCTTTGGGAGGTACCTGTGGCTAGTATTCCTAGGCCTACACATACCTTGGTATCCACTGGGATGGGTTCCCCTTGGTCAGTTTGGTGTGTCAGGTTTGGCCGGCACAGCTCAACAATTTGCTGTAGGAGGTCTCTGTCCACCCTATAGCACTCCACTATCTCCAGCTCATGTAGTCCCTGGTAGGTTACCCTGGGTCTGTACACTCTTCTCTGTCTCCTCACTGTGGGTTGATCGACAGCATTCACATTCTCACCACCCTCAGCCTCTTGCACATGTTGTTCTATGTTGCCTACTGCAGCCCTTCTCATTTTGTAGGTTTGTTTGTTAAAATTTCCCCACTTGTATACACTGGTCATGTAGAGTGTGGGAAAAACCATAGGGGTAGGTGTTTGCAGAGTTTATAGTAGTGTTCTGGGCTGGTCAGGTCTGCTGCCTGTGTAATTGGCTGATTCTGATACATTTCACTTGCCAGCTAAGCTAGTACTCCTTGATTACCTTCCTACTGCTGTTTTCCCTTCCCATTGCCTTCCTGTTTAAGCCCGTGTGCAAACCGCACAAACAGAGTGCTCAAATGTGCACACTGCTGCTATTTCCTGTTTAACTTCTTTTTTCCTCCTGTAAAACCTGGTATGCGGTGCGCACACCCACTTAGTATTTGTAAAGACTGCTAGGCAGGTTTAGACACACCCCCTAGCTTAGCTGTGCTGAGCTAGGAGCAAACCCGAGCCACAGGGCTCCAATCTGCTTACAGTATGCCTGACACAACCCCCATGATGTCACCTAACTCCTAGGCTTGCACCAAGCTATTCCTACTCTTACACTGTTGGGACCTGACTCACATGCTGGGGAAAACTGGGATTCACTATCCTTCCCCTCATTTGCATAGGATTGCCTGCTAATGCATAGTTACATGTCTCACACTGAGCCTCCCCCCTTAGCAACCACTACTCACTGGCCAAGTTGTCTTCTGCCTGCCATTGACTTGCATGGCAGAATACTGATTTTAGTTAGAATGCTTCTTTTAGGTTTATTTTATTATTTTCCCCCTGATCCCATTTGCGCACCACTGCCCTACACTTAAACAGCCGAGATCGGCTAAAAAAAAAATAAAAGTTGATTTTTTAAAATTTTTTGTATTGTTTGCAATGCCAGTGGCCTTATACTTGGCCATTGGCATGCTTACTACATGATATGCAGCCTTTATCTGGAGCTCTCATAGCTCCGTTTTGGATTTTGCAAAAATGTACTCGGTTACTAACCGAGTACATTTCTGCAGATAGCACTAATGTTGCACGGACTGTTGCAAGCTTCCTGGATTGCAAAATCACCTCATTTACATGGATTTCACTTGCAAATGGGGTGATTTTCATACCAGGGCTTAGTTCGTGCAAGATTAGTGCAGGAGTGCTCGTGCACGCCCCTGCAGGCTGTTCCTGGATCGCACGGCAGACATATTGCCTGCATGAGCTGCTGCATCGATCTTGCACTCCGTGCAAGTTTTTGAGAATCCAGGGGATAATTAGACTTACCTAACAATTCAAAAGGGACCTCTCTCTTTTATTTCCATCTGCCACTAGTGGTCTGGTTGCTATAGCTACTCCACAGAGAATATCTCTCAGCTGTCCAGAATTTTGCATAATGTCCAGATTTTTGCTTCTTAATTTTGATCTGTTTCTAATAAAATTTGTGGCTTTCGAGAAGGATTAAATAATGACAACCATTTCAGTTTCAGATGTTATATACTTCAGAAATTGCATGCTAATGCAAAACCTGTTATTCTAGCAAATTTCTAAGTTTATAAGAACAGTATTTAAAATCAGTCCTTGATTTTGAGCCTCCCCCCCCCCCCCCATT
Organism: Protopterus annectens; assembly: GCF_019279795.1. NCBI lineage: Eukaryota > Metazoa > Chordata > Ceratodontiformes > Protopteridae > Protopterus > Protopterus annectens. Next base: position 1,644,881,168 of record NC_056728.1, on the reverse strand, counting down.
ATTTTTGGCTCTGTCCAGAATTATTTCACTAGGAAGTAGAGAGCTATACATCAGCACATTTTATAACTGATTCCCTGATGATCTGCTACCTTGATGCTCTTTTAGATCTTCCAGAGTGCTAGTTCTTGCCAGACTTATGTTACATGCTTCTCTGAAATTCCTTCCACTTCTAATCCTTGGTGATGCAGTGATACATGCCCCTTCAAATCTCATGCCTCCAAAAAACAAGCTTAGATAAAACAAGCTTAGGTAAAAATGTTTTAATAGACTACATGATGTTCAATTTAGTCATGGCCAGATAATAAACACACTGTCAACAATTAACAAAACAAAGATCGTACCTAAAGAATAAACACACTGTCAACAGTTAACAAAACACAGATTGTACCTAAAGAATATGGCTCATATAATGATGCTCCTGTTTGCTACAATCAATTCTTTCTTTTACACCACAACTACACTAAGGTGAACACACACATGTATACAGTGATGACCATCAATTGCAGTCCCTTGCTTGTGATCAAATGAATAAACAAATATACACATCATGACCTAGAAATATATTTCACCTCACTGTTTAATTTCTCTAAGTGTTTTGGGTTTATATTCCCATGACAAGAAAGGACTCATTCCTAAGTTAGGGCACAATTAAAGTTCCTGAAATTACTATTGTTTCTGTCCTTGATGCTAGCCAAGAGTGCTCTTCGCCCAGAACTGCTTTCTGTACCCAAAATTGCATCCTTGTGTAATTTGTGGCTTTACATGTATTGGTAGCATATCCAGGCATGACTAATTCTTTTTTATTAAACCCATTGCTCCTAATACTATTGGAACAGTATGGGTATCATTCGTCCACATTTTCTCATTTCTGACTGCAATTCCTAATATTTTATGACTTTGTATGTAAGATACTGTAATCACTAGGTATGGCAATTCCAATGATCAATGCTACTTTGCTGTGAGAACCATATACACATATGTACACTATCTCTCATACACAATACTTTGTCTCGCACTCCGTATTAATAACATAAAAATAAATAAAAATACATTCAAACACACACACTGGTATTAGCTAACTCAAATGTTTAAATCATTTCCCTGGATTTACTAAACTTCCGTGCAGGACTAGCTTAGTCCTGCACGAAAGCGACCGTCTAGGAGCAGGATGGCAGCGCGCCATGCATATTAATAAGGCACGTTGCCTGAGCTCCTAGGCTTACATGGAGAGTGTAAGGGTGCAGAGGGCGTATCTGAGAGCAGAGCTCTCAGAATAAACACGCCCTTGCAATATAGAACAGTAGAAAGGGGTATGCAATGAGCGAGACCACTCATAGGTGTCCGCATATCTCCACCAACAGTCTCCCTTGTGTATAACAGCAACAGAATTTAGTAATAAAATGAAGAAACCATCTTTTTTTTTTAAAAGATCCGATTGAAGCTAACCATAGGTGCGCGGGTGTGCCCATCGCTTAGCTATGGTTAAAGCAGCTTAAAAGACTGAAGAGGATAACAAGGAAGATATATGCAAATGAAGCAGCACAGCAATAGTGTAGTTGCCAGAATATTTGCCTAACAAGCAGGCATTCTCAGTTCGAGTCCCACTGCAGCACATTCTATTTTACATGGCAAAGCACGTTACGACCAATATTTTTGTTGCATAACCCACTAAATAACATATATTTATGAAATGGAGTACTGCAGTAAATGCACATGTGAGGTGTCAGTATCATTAAGCAATAACCCATGCCTGGGTGTGGGTAATGCTGGATTTACCCACGGTTGGTGTGGTTTAGACATGAGAGCAAAGCCCGCATGGCCAAACAAAGACAACTGTGGGTAAATCCAGCATTACCCGCACCCAGAAGTGGGTTATTGCTATTATACAATGACATTATTTAAGAAAAAAAATACTTACTTTTCTTAAATAATAGCATTGTATAATGCCTCCGTGCTGCCCTCCCGCAGCTGTCTGGTATTCTGCGGCAGTTCTGATGTACTGCGCATGCGTATGCTTACGCAGTACATCAGAGCTGTGGGTGGAAGCAACAGAGAAAGCAAGATCTCTGTTGCTTTTTAGAAAGTGTCTCACTATGTTAAAGGAGTTTAACATAGGGAGACAGCTTTAAAAAAAGCAACGGAGAAAGGAAGATCTCCATTACTTTTTTAAAAGCTGTCTCGCTATGTTAAACACCTTTAACATAGCGAGACATTTCCTAAAAAGCAACGGAGATCTTGTGTTCTCCGTTGCTGTAACAAAAAAAAAAAAAAAAAGACTTATACTAATGGAAAAAGTCCAGGCGACTGGAACTTTTTCCATTAGTATAAGTCTGATTTACAATGTGCATGCTGACCAATCAGCATGCACGTTTTGGAATATTAATGGAGGGTCATTGTATAATAATGAATAAGGCACTAGTAAGCAGGTCTAAGCACAAATAAGCAGTAGCAAGCATAATTAAGCAGTAGTTAGGGGCGTAAGCCATTTGCACGGCAGTAAGCAATGGCTACACTGGCTAAGCAATTCTAAAGCTAACTCTCTGTAAGCAGATGTAACGGCAGGTTAGCAGTGCTTACTGTCACTCAAACCCACTTACAACTGCTCAAAAATGCCTTAATCACTTTGTATCCAATGGCCCTTGTTCTGCCCACCAACAAAATAAACAACCATGTAGGTCTCGAACCCAGGACCCTATACACCACAGTCCCAGTAGTAATCCACCAAGCCATCACAGAAATAGAGAAGAATGAGGTAGTAGTAAACATGTCCCCACCATAGTATAACCACACTGAACCTGTGAAAGGCATCAGTATACAGTCATATGTGCCATAACCCACTACATAACATAAATATGTGAACTGGAGACAAGCAGTAAGGCCAGAAGTGAGGTGTAATTGCAATAGAGTGTTGAAGTCTCAATAAAACACAAGGACCCCACAGAGTGTACGTACACATCAATCAGGGATACCAGGCATACATATAAGGTGTAATGAATAATATCACAATGCCAAAAAGACATTTGCATCCGTTCATCTAATAGGGAACCTGTATGCTTGTTAGGGCAGCTTTTCCATCAGAGCAAGGTAAATTAGTAAGACTGTTTTTTACTATCTTGGGTTTGTAGCATAACAAAAGGACTACACTGGTCCGGAGTTATTCAGATAGGCATACAGAATAGATGCATACAGTTTGCTATCATGGATAAGTGTAGAAATGGATATTTATAATGAATGTGGCAAAGGGTATTTTCCTTTCCTAGGAAGAATCACAATGACAGCCTCCAAGGAATTCCATGTGGATGGGCCCCTTACCCTATGTTCTTCATTGCATTATTCAAATGATGCAGGAAAAGATCTAAAAAGGATCAATAAAACTTGAATGGGTGACCATCTGGGCCAGGCCAGCCACTTTTTCATTTGGCATTATTTTGATCAGTCGTATTTTTTGACTCTGCTTCAGGGACATGACTTCACAGCTGAACTTCATTAGATCACATTAACAATACTTATCAGTCATAAAAATAAGGCATGTCATCTTGTTAAGAATAAATCATGGCATAATATTAAAGAGATTCTTTAAGCCGCTCTTCAGGGTGTTGTGATGTATTATTCTTTCCCAACAGTCAAATAACTGATACTACTCCATCATCTTTGCTCTGGCATAATCTAGTAGCAACATTTATAATGGCTCGGAGTATTTAGCATTCAGTATCCTGAAAAAAAAAACTCCATCTCACATTCTGGTAACTCCTGGATTTTCAATCTGGCCTGATGAATCAGATCTGCATGATCTAGAACATCAGCAGCAAATTGCCTTTTAAGATGAGATAGCCAGCTTTGCCAAGAGTCAATTTGGTGCAAGGCTTTTCCATATAAGAATGGTGTATTATCTCAAATTATTTCAGCTTTCAGTGTATCCCATTGTTAGGCCACTCCTGCTTCACCGGATCATAGGAGGTTACAAGGCTAACAGCTTTAGAGCCATTTTAAGCCTAGCCATTCATGCCCCAATTTTCCCAATTATCAATGCACACAGGCTAAGAGCTTTGGTAAATGCCTGTGCCTCAGGGTATCTACAAACTGCCTCTATCCATAAGGGTCACAAGTGACAAGCCAGGGGTGAACTTGTGATTTCCCATCCACTGATCCAAACTGCATTTGAAACAGTGTAGGTAAGAGCACTATTTCATATGAATGAGGAGTCTTTTCCAAAGAAGGGGTAGTCTCTGAGCCTCATACCTTTCCCTCCAACATGTTTTGTTTACGTCTTCAACTACAATAGTTCTCATGAAGTATCCAAGGTATGACTGCCTGAAGATGTGTCCCAAGATCAGCACAGTAAACTTTAGTGAAGGACAGTGACCTGAGATAATGAGGCTCAGTCAGGCCAAAAGAATAAACAGGGAAGGAATGATCTCACAGAGAAGTAAGAGGGCTATACATTTTCGGTTAGCAGTGCTTTCATTTTCAATTCCCTATGTATTCTTGCAAAGAAGGTAAGAAAAGCTTAATGCTTGGAAGCAATGGTTACAATATTATGTAAACTGTCAACATTTTCAGCACATGAGATGACACAATTTCATGACATTTTTCAGCAGTTATCAGAAGTCTACCATCTGATGTGCAAATGCAGTCACTGGTCAAAAATTATATTCCAGCTTTCCACTATAATTACCCACCACCAAAAACATAGCAATGGATCATAACAGGATATAAACCTCATCAGCATTACTTTTGTGCAGGAAATATAACCAAGCTTTTGAGAAAATGTGGATTCTTCTCTAAAGTTTGACGAATGGCAAGCTACCACAGGGTCAGTTCTGCTCTCTGTTATCCCGATGTCAGCTAATATAGACATGGAGACAACCATGTACCTCTTGTCTATCCCTTGTTGATGGATAAGATAGGCACTACCTCAAACCCTTGTTTCAAAAGTTTCACCATTTCTGCCAGTCAGGTGAGTCCCCTGTATGCAGATTGCAACCACCCTGTAAAGATTTTTAAGTGATATTAGTCTGTATTTTTTTTTTATTAGATTGATGATACTTTTAATATTCTATGCAAATAATGTCAAGGATTTCATATTCAAAAGCATTAGTCAGTGTCTCATAATAATAGAGATGATATACTCCTCCTTCCAAGCAAAATTCCTTCCAAATGTGAGGTTACAATTGCTTGGAGTCATGGAATTCACATGTGGCTCCACAGAATGTTTTTTAAACCAACTGCTTTTAAACATTGGCATCCACAATCCATTTTGATGTGTATCAACAAAATGCTGTAATAGTTAAATAAAATTATATAGCTAAAAACAAAACAGTATTGCAAATAATCCCTCAAAATATTTTACAATAAACTGTTTTTATTGAAAGGACAACCTATTGTTTCTGTTGGAGTGCAATTCCAAATGCTTGCATGCTTATATGTCAAGAAATTAAACATAATAGCTCACTTGTCCAGGTGTCCACATATCCAAAACGTTAAAAGTTACAGTGGTCTGATTAGAAATGAGTCAGTTAGAGAAACCACATACTAATGGCTTCCTTAAGGTTAGATGATTTACAGAGCTATGAGTTATGCTCTATCTATGTTTTAATATAAAAAATTCTAAGGAAAATGTAAAAAAAAATTTCTTCAGGGAAGAGCAAGCCACCCTGTGCTATCTGTGTGAGGGTTTAGGGGTTTAGCTTTTGCAGCCCCTCTAAGCTGTACATGCCTACTTTACATTTGTACTACAGGGGAGAAAAGAGAAAACACTAAAAATGAACCACCAGGCTTGACAATCCAACTTAGCGTGGCAAAATGAACTGTGCTATTAAAGTCAGTGAAAATCCATTCAGATGAACATACCTAAACAAAGTATACCTGTACTAACGCCATATAAACATGTCCAAGGTGAGTGTATAAAGGGCCGAGAGAGCAATGCAATAATTACTTAAGGCTATATTTAATTATGCCATTGTTGTAGTTTTAACTGTAGAAGCTAATTTAATTACTGAGCTTACCGTAAAAGATAAGTGCCAGTTTCCTGCTGGGTAGCTTAACTGTCACCCTCAAGAAGTTGGGAGGAAAAACAAAGTAAGAGGAGGGAAGAACTGAAGAAAAAAGGTATATATATATATATATATATATATATATATATACACACCATAAGGCAACACTGGACTCACGATCAACTTGGAAATCCAGAGCCAGTATTGAACTGATCTCACACAGTCAGCTTGGCTGGGCACCCCAGCCTTTTCTTAAACTACCCCTAACCAAGTTTCTTCTGAGTAATGCATCTAATCTTACAACTGTTTGTCGAAAGATAAGCCCAGGGAGAACAAGTGTCCAAGCTAGAAAATCATTTGCAGACATGATCTATGCCGTCAAAAGACAATAGCAGGAAAATGTAGTGGTAGCTTTCTTAAATGATTCATTACTCAGCAAAACCATCAGGTTTTCTCCAGCTAGGCACAGAGAGCATTGACATTTCCAAAGCACTTGCTTTGGAAATTTATATTACAGACATAATGCTTCCTTGTGGGGTGGTGGAAGAAAAGGAATACAAAGTATGTTTCCCTATCCTCCTAGCCAAAGACAGTTTTGCTTAAAAAAAGAATGACTAAATAAATAAATAAATAAATAAGCAGAGTTAGTGACAAACAAGTCTACTGCTCCCTTCTGTTAAACCATGATGTTAAGTTGTCTATCTCGCCTTCATTCTTGCTGGATGGGTTCGGAGCCGACCTCGGCTCCGACTCGGCCACTCTAAAAGCTCGAGAGTTGGTTCCACCGGCTCGAGGCTCCCCTTATATCCCACAATGCTAGGCGAGAGTTACCTCAGATATCGTTTGCCGCTACAGCTTCGAGGTTGGTTTTCTACCGGTTCTTGGTAAGTGACTTTTTCTTGTGTAAATTAGTCTTTCAAAACCCCTTTAATTTTAATATTTTTACTTATTTCCCTTAGTTTAGAGAAATTTTTATCCCCTTCAATAAAATTTCCGTTTTTTTCCCTTAGGAACCTTAGGTTCTTCCCTTGGGCCTACAGGCCTTTTCTCTTCCCTAGTGGAGTGTGTGTGTATTATTTTATTTTAAAGATCCTTGTTAGTGATTTTTATTATAATTTAACTTGACAGGGTGTAATTAGTGTGTTTGTGTGTGTGTTTGTTTACACCTGTTTAAAATGTCTAAAGAAGCAAAGGTCTCCGGATTCAAGAAGTGTGATGCGTGCTGTCAGAAAATGTCTCTGACAGACGCTCACACTTCTTGTGTCTACTGTCTGGGGCCTTTGCACCTGCAGGACTCCTGTGCTGTGTGCCATGGCTTCAGCCCCAGGGTCCTGCAGGAAAGAAAAATAAATTGATACTAAGAGGCTTACTCAAGCCAGAGGATTCCCTATCTGTTTCAACAGGGAAGCCCTCTAAGGCATCTAGGTCTTCGGCTCCGACTACTGAGCCGAGACCTAAGGTTTCTCAACCTCTGCCTTTATCGGCTCCGGCTGGAGCCGATAAGTCTCAGTCCACAGTTTCTGTGGCTCTCGCTCGGCCGGAGCCGAGGTAGTAGAAGTTCCCGTGTCGGCTCCGACCAGACCTTCGGAGCCGACAACTAGGAAGAGGTCCAGGTCACCATCTCTTGGCTCCATTCATTCGGCCCCAGGATCTCCCCTGCTGTCTGAACAGAGCCAAAGATCTCACTCCTCTAGGTCATCGAGGCTGTCGGATCATGACCTTCAGAGGGTAGTGAGTCGACTTCTTAAGTCCGAGGCACTGGCCCAGATGCTTCAGAGCCCGACTCATCAGTCGATGCCTGCCCTGGTCCAGCAACATATTCCTCCTTCGACTCTCTTGAGCTCGGAGCCGGGTCGCGTCGGAACCGAGACTGTGATAGCGTCGGAGCCGATACAATTGTCTTCGGCTCCGTGCCGGCTCCGTTTTCTTCCTTGGAAGAATCTCGGCGCCGGACTTCCCTCGTCGGCTCGGGGTGAGTGGCATCGGACCCTTGTCCGACCCCCCTCTCCCTCTCGGTGCTTCGGCGCTGGTGAGTTCGGCTCCGACATCGCCTCGGAGCCATCACTGTCGGTGCCGAGCGGGGTTCTTAGCTTCTCGGAGCGGGGACCTCTGGCTCTGCCTGACAGGGGTGCATTCGAGGTCATGCGGAGTGTGTTAGAGCCTGGCTCTACTCCACAGTCGGCTCCGTCCGCCCCTCCCTCTACGGTGCCTCAGGCTAAGTCGACTCACTCCCTCATCCCGGACCGCAGAGAGCCAGCTCCTCAGGAACCCCTGTGGGATTTCATCCTCTTCGAGGCCTCTCCTGATTTGGCAGAAGAGCCCCTCGAAGAGGAAGTGTAAGAGGAAACACATTGACTCACCTGAGTCCATCACGCCAGACACAGATTTGGCTGATTCTTAGGGTTCCCCTCGTTCCCCTTCTGAAGATGTCTCATTTACAGACATTCTGGAGATCCTGAAACAGGAGGGAAATTGGCCAGCCCTCAACCCTTCGGAGGACGAATCTGTGTATCTTGAGGCATTTGGCTCTCGTCCTTCCACCTCCTGGGTGTCCCCCCCCTTCGACACCCTCATGCAGGTGGTTGCTAAGAAGGCATGGACGGCTCCTGATTCAGTGGACCCCACTCCCAGGAGACCCTCCAAGTTCATAACAGCACCAGCAGACAAACAGTTCTTAACAAAAGGAGTTTCTGTGGATGCTATGGTGGTAGCTGCTGCCACTAAGAAGGAGCTAGCTGATCCTTCAGTACCTGTCCATCCACCTAACAAGGAATCTAGGTCCATGGACAGGTACGGAAGCGGATGTTCTCGCCAGCGACATTTACCATGCGTCGCTGAACTATCTGTGCCATTTTACTCGTCTTCAAAGGGACTTGATCAAGGAAGCGAGTGAAATGTTAAAGGACCCTACAGCTGCGGGTTTCCAAGATAAGATGAACACGCAGCTGGCTACCCTTAACTCCATAACCAACTCCTCCATGCCTTCTTTCTTACGCTGCTGATGGAGCGAGCAGAGCCGCAGGGACAGGTGTGGCCTTACGTAGGCATGCCTGGATGCGGCTATGCAATTTTGCGGACCCCTTCAAGACGTCTTTCACGAACTCCCCGTTTGATGGATCATCCCTCTTTGGTCCTCAAGTGAAAGAAACCTTGACTAGGTGCGAAACTGATGGCAAGACCCTTTCTGCCGTCGGAGTCCGTTTTTCTACTCCTTCTAGGCCTTACCCCAAAGGCCAGAAAGGTGGAAAGATGTGGTTCCGTAAACAATCTCAAGGGACTTCGCCTGACGACAGAGTCGCTTCTCGCCAGAGGCAGAGGCGGGAATAACAATGGTAGACGGCTCCCTAGGGACAGGGGGTCCGCAGAACCAGGGCAATCGGGAAGCCTTCCCTGACAAGCCCTTTCAGCATCCCTGAGGTGTTGCCCGACTGCCCATCTTCGGAGGCAGTCGGGGGAAGATTGTCACTGTACCCAGAAGCCTGGCTATCCCTGACTCAAGACAAATGGGTACAGTCCATCATTTCCGAAGGCTATTCTATCCCCTTTCTTCGCATTCCAAATCAGTCAAAAAAATCCCTTCCAGATGTTCCACCCGCTCAAAGGGATCTAGCAGTTTTGGAGATTTCAAAACTGCTTGCAAAAAGAGCAATTCAGCCAGTTCCAGCAGACCAGCAAGGATCCGGAATCTACTCAAGGTTCTTTTTAGTTCCAAAGAAAACAGGGGCTGGAGACCAATTTTGGATCTCAGTGTCTTGAACAGATCAGTCAAGAAAACAAGATTTCGGATGGTCACGCTGCAATCCATCCTTCCCTTTGGGCAAAGGAAACTGGATGTGCTCTATAGACCTTCGGGATGCGTACTATCACATAAAAATGAACAGACGCTCCAGAAGATTCCTCCGCTTCAGGCTGGGAACCAGTCATTTTCAGTTCAGGGCCCTGCCCTTTGGTCTCACCACTGCCCCCCCGGGTGTTTACCAAATGCATGGCAGTGGTAGCTTCTCACCTGAGACGACAAGGATTCCAGGTGTTTCCATATTTGGACGACTGGCTCCTCACAGCTCCCACCAAGCATCTCCTTCTGATGGCCAGAGATTACACTTTCGCGTTTGTCAAAAACTGGGTATTTCAATAAATTGCGAAAAGTCTGTTTTGTCGCCTTGTCGTACTATTACTTACATAGGCGCAAATCTAGATACAATAAACATGTCTGCAAGACTAACACATCAGAGAATAACAGACATTCACAAATTGGTATCACTCCTTTTCAACAACAACAGAATCAAAGCCAGGTTAGTTCTGAAGGTGTTGGGAATTATGGCAGCGGCCATACCTCTGCTTCCATTAGCCAGATACCACATGCGGATCCTTCAATGGATGCTCTTTACTCAATGGTCATACCAGCAACTTCCAATGTCTCACACCATTATGATCACGCAAGCGTGCAAAAATCATCTCATGTGGTGGATGTCTTCCCCAGCTCTTGTCGGAAGACCCTTTGTTCCACCTCCTCCGGTTGCTACTCTGACAACGGATGCCTCCCTGATCGGGTGGGGGGGGCATTATCAGGGCAGGACGGTCCAGGGCACATGGCAACCAAATGAATGCCACTTGCACATAAATGTTCTGGAGATGAGAGCAGTGCTTTTAGCGTTGCAAGCCCTTCAAGACTCTCTTCCCTTGGGAACGATTGCAATCCAGACAGACAATATGTCTGTAGTGTGGTACATCAACAAACAAGGCGGAACCAGATCATACCCCTGTGTCGAGAAGCACTCAGACTGTGGCAATGGGCGATTTCTTCTCAGCGGTTTCTGATAGCAACGCACATCCCGGAAAGTCCAATCAAATTGGACAAGTTGAGCAGAGCTATACTCATGCCTCACGAGTGGTCTCTGAAAGACTCTGTAGTGAGAGAAATTTTTCTCAAGTGGGGTCAGCCTTGCTGCGATCTTTTGCTACTCCCCAAAACAGCAAGTGCAGAGAATATTTCACTCTATTCCCTTTACCAGGCCAACCCAGCAGAGACGCTCTAGTCCAAGTTTGGCCCCGGGCACTTCTGTATGCATTTCCTCCTTCCCACTGATCTCTCAAGTAATACAGAAAGCTATCGCTCAGAAGGCCTCATTGATCCTCATTGCTCCTTACTGGCCTCGACAAGTGTGGTTCCCCTTTCTACATCGTTTTCTCTTGGAGCGACCGTGGAATCTGGACCTAGTTCCAGATCTTTTGATCCATCAGTCGGGTCAGTTTCATCGCTCCCTCCCCTCTCTGAACCTCACTGCTTGGTTCCTCCAGTTCCAACCTTAGCCAGGCTTCCTCAATTATCTCACTCTGTTAGAGATATTTTGATAGCTTCCCATAAATCTTCCACTCGAAAGATTTATTTGAGTAAGTGGAAACGCTTCACATATTGGGCTCAAGGAAAGGACATAGATCCTTTCACTGCTTCCATCCAATTAGTCCTTGATTTTCTAGCTGAACTCTTCCATGCAGGTTCATCTCCCTCTACACTTAAAGTTCAATTGGCAGCTATTTCTAACTTTCATGTGGGTATTTCTGAATCTGCCTTAATGTCCCACAAGCTCTGCAAAGCCATTTTGAAAGGAGTTTTTCTTCTCAGACCTCCTATAAGAAATCCTCCTTCTCCTTGGGACCTAAATTTAGTTCTTGCTTCTTTGATTCTTCCCCCTTTTGAACCTGCAGTCTCCTGTTCTTTAAAATTATTATCATGGAAAACTCTTTTTCTGGTAGCTATTACATCAGCTAGAAGAGTTTCAGAGCTTCAAGCACTCAGCTGTCGTCCTCCTTATCTTTTGTTTCATAAGGACAGAGTATCCTTACGAACTAACCCGTCCTTTTTGCCTAAAGTGGTCTCGACGTCAAATCTAAATCAAACCATTGATCTACCTGTCCTTTTTCCAGAATACTCCAATAGGTCTGAACAAAAATTACACTGCCTGGATGTTCACCGTCAATTGAGGTACTACTTGGATAGAACAAAACAGTTCAGAAAATCTGATCAGCTGTTTGTCTCCTATGCGGAAAGCAGAAAGGGACTTTCAGTTTCAAAGGTATCATTATCCAGATGGCTAACATCTCTGATTACCCTTGTATATGAAATTAGACATCAAAAGCTGCCTGATAAACCTAAGGCTCATTCCACCAGAGCTTTGGCTACTTCTTTAGCCTTCCAAGACAGACTGCCTATCGACACCATTTGTGCAGCGGCTACTTGGGCTACTCCTCACACTTTCATTTCTCATTATAAGTTGGATTTAGCTTCTAGGCATAGAGCTAACTTTGGTTCCACTGTTCTCAGGAGTCTGTTCCGTTAGGCCACCCGGGACAAGGTGCTAGGGACGCGGTCCCATCCAGCAAGAATGAAGGCGAGATAGACAACTTAACATATAGAAGTTATGTTCTTACCATAACGTTCCATGTTAGTTGTCTTCTTCTCGCCTTCTTCTTCTGCCCGACCCTCCTTCCCCCTGGCCTGGACAGACCTAGAGGAGTTGTGATTGTGACCTCTCTTTCTACCACCTCTTTCTTAGACATATGCTATTATGCATATTTCCTGGTTCAGGATGTAGGTCACCCTTCTTTCTTCCTGTTGTTAGAGGTGGACTCTGTTTTACAGTTATTCTGTTACTATTATAAGCTGGGGTTAGCTTACAAACGAGATCTGAGGTAACTCTCGCCTAGCATTGTGGGATATAAGGGGAGCCTCGAGCCGGTGGAACCAACTCTCGAGCTTTTAGAGTGGCCGAGTCGGAGCCGAGGTCGGCTCCGAACCCATCCAGCAAGAAGAAGGTGAGAAGAAGACAACTAACATGGAACGTTATGGTAAGATCATAACTTCTATTTGCAGACTTAAGAGCAACACCTCCTGCCTTGATCAACCTGAGGTAATAGCCTGCCTCACTCATCGAGCTGAAGAGGACAATATTTGCAAAAAACCTTCAAAGTCTGGTACCCAAAAAACTGGCTCACCCACCAAGGTGATGGTTTCATTATCACTGTACTCCAGTCCTCATTTAACCATCATCATCAGAAATAAAGATGAAAAGGAAAAACAATTGAAATATTGCATTTCTAAAGCTCAGGTAGAAGTGGCATTTTTCCTGCATGATCCTGCCATTTACTGTATTAGGGGAGCATTCTGTCCAGTATTGGTTTAGCACAATCCTTTGCCCACACTCCCATCACTGTAGCCATAACATCAAGTGGACCAAGGGGGGGGGGGTCTCCAAGAGCAAAGTGCACACTGTACCTTCTAAGGATGGGCTACCTATTGCCCTCTACTCCACAGCCTCATTCAGTAATAACTAAAAGGGACAGAGAGTGGCAGACAAATCAGGCTCTATTAACCCAGGTGGATTTACAGTTTTCCAGCAAGCCAAATGGAGAGCAATATACAGGCAGGTCCAGAAACAGATGTCAGTCCATCCAGCCAAGTGTGTAATGCAACAACAAGAGCCCCAAACTAAACAGAGAAACATCATTTCCTGGTGTGGCAAATAAGAAATCTGCATAAAATTATAACTTGCAAGACACTGAAAGATAGAAGAAATAACAGACTTAATCTATACCTTCCCAGTGATGCTTAAACACATTTGACAGTAGCAATATAGTGGCAAATGCAAGATTAAAGCTCAGTAATTAAATTAGCTCCTACAGTTAAAACTACAATACTGGTGACTACCGAGTGAGCAAATGTAGTCTGGGAACGAAGTCAGACTTGCTCAGATCATTTAGTCTTTACTTAAACAAGGCCTGTAGCTCTCTGCTGAGAGCACTCTTCATGTCCCCGTCTCTGTGTTTTGAAGCAGTGCCAGCTTGCAGGAAACCCAGCAAGAATAATCTAGGGACTTGGCTAACAAAACCTCTACACTTCCTTTCTTAGACAGAGCTGACCGTGCCATCTTAGGAGAGAAACAAATCTGAACTGTGTCACAGTAAGTAAGATGACACTGTGTAGTAGAATGGCCTTGCATCCTCAACGCTGCTTAAATTGTGAATTTTTATCTGCTTCTCCAGTAAGCTGTTCGCCGATGTATCCTCGCTTCATATGACATAGGTGTTTTCTGCCTGTAGAGTCCGTTCTGTCTCAATATATTTGTCTGGGTGTCATTGCTTAATCTCTGCCTGCATTACTGCTACATGAAACAAATGTATAGTATTATTATCACATCACTGCCATGTGCCCAGTTGCAGCAATTTGAAGGAATTTTTTCTTGATACTACCAGTAACTTAAGAATGTGAGTTTGTGTCACAAATGAACTTTATCTACAAGTTTGCCATTTACTTTTTCTGTCATAGGCCTTGCTTTGGGCTCTATATCTCTTGCTTTGGCATTTGTGTACCATTGGACATTTTACCTGTGAGATATAGTATCAGTATAGCAAAAGAAGTGTTTGTGCATGATAAGTGAAGTCAACATATTGCTTTCATGTGTCTAAAGTATAAGGACTTCATCTGAGCTTTATAAATATAACTCAAACACATCCCCATGTCTCCAAGGTATTCTCATAATGAAAAAGACATTAAAATGTGATTTCTTCAGAATACCGACAAGAAGATTGTCAAATTACTGCCCACAAGGAGAGAGAAAGTAATGTTTTACAAAACAATAAAAGTTGTTCTAACATATCATTATTAGACTTCGGTATTCCACAACATGGTTTATCAAGTCAAAGGGACGCTGTTATTTTCTCCAATAATTTTGCTGGCTGAAGTCCTTCAACCCTCAAAAAAAAAAAAGAAAAAGAAAAAAGTAAAAAAGAAAGCAAAATAAAAAGCTCCATCGTGATTGCATATTTGAGACTCTCAAAATAGCAGTAAATATTTTTGGAATACTTCATTTAACTCTGGGACATGTTTTAAAAAATATTAAATTCATAAGACTTTCATAATTCCATGTTGCCCGAAGTGAATTAGTCAGTGTGTCTTTCACCAGCCAGTTGCAAACATTGTACTAGCTTTGAAGGGTAGGGCTAGGAGGAATACTTTTCGCCAGAGGTTTGAGAGAGAACTATTGATCCAATAATCTGGAGGAAGCAGTCCAGGAAGTCTTTAGTCAAATTTCTGACCAGACAACATATTCCTTGCTTATGTTATAGTTTTAAATTCCAGTGCTCGAAAGTGCAAGTTTCATTACAGCAAGACTAAATATACAAAAATGTGGACTTAAATACACTAAGTCAAAGATTACTGTATTTTTGAGGTGCTCCCTTTTCATCAAGGTGCACTGGTTTCAGAGTTAATATATATAAGTAGAAGGGCATGGGGGGTTTGCTACCTTTTTTTTTTTAATAATTCCAAGACTCTGAATTACAGGTCTCAGAATTGCAGTATGGTGGCAGTTCCCCAACACAAATACACATGGACAATCTCCATGTATCGTCAGTGCAGCTCATGTACTTTATGTCTTAATAGCAGCTAAAAACAGAAATTGATGTCTGAGAAGGGTTTGCAGTTTCATCCACTCATAGTGACAAAACTGAGTGCACGGAGGATTGGAATCTCCAAACTACATTCACTGAAAAAAAAAAAACAACCAAGAAAACACATTGTAAGTTTTTTTTTTTTTTTGCAAGAGCACAAGTCCCCACCCCAACTTTTATGTTACCAGCTCCATAGTCACACTAACTCAAAGTATGGGGAAATTCCGTCAAAAGGGGCATAACTGTCAGCAGAACTCTCTGATAGTTTTCCTTTCAAGTTACTCCAATCACTGCCAGATTGAACCTTGAGCAACAGAAGCCCTAGAGTTCAATATTAATCTACCCATAGGTTACCCCTTATTATACAATTTTTCCTCTAAAACGTGCACACTGATTGGCCAGCCCAACCAGCGTGCCCGTTGTAAATCCCTCAATATACTAATGGAAAAAGGTCCGGTTGCCCGGGCTTTTTCCGTTAGTATAAAACACTGTCTCGCTATGTTAAAAGAGTTTAACATAGCGACACAGGTTTAAAAAAAGCAACGCAGATCTCCGTTGCTTTTTTTAAAGTTGTCTTGCTATGTTAAACTCCTTTAACATAGCGACACAGTAAAAACGGAGATCTTGCGATCTCCGTTGCTTTTTTTTTTAAACCTGTCTCGCTATATTAAATGGGTTTAACATAGCAAGACAGCTTTAAAATAAGTAACGGAGATCTCTGTTGCTTATTTTAAAGCTGTCTCGCTATGTTAAACCCATTTAACATAGCGAAACAGTAAAAAGCAACGGAGATCTTGTGTTCTCCGTTGCTTTTGCCCACAGCTCTGATGTACTGCGTAGGCATGCGCAGTACATCAGAACTGCCGCGGAATACCAGACAGCTGCAGAAGGGCAGCAAAGAGGCATTATACAATGCCATTATTTAAGAAAAGTAATTATTTCTTTTCTTAAATAATGTCATTGTATAATAGCAATAACCCACTTCTGGGTGTGGGTAATGCAGGATTTAACCATGGTTGTCTTTGTTTGGTCCCTTGGGCTTCGCCCTCGTGACCAAACCACGCCAACCGTGGTTAAATCCCGCATTACCCACACCCAGGCGTGGGTTATTGCTATAATATAACTGATAGTTTGCCAAAGTAAGGGAAACGGGAAAATGAAAATCAAGGTGGCACCAAATATTCAATTCCTAATATGAGATGGCATCAGATTTAAAATCTTATCTAGCACAGTATTGTTTTCTAGAAGGGTTCAGACTATAGGAAAAATAGCAAAGTGTAGCTCTGTAATATTTCCAAACATTTTTTTAAAGTTGGAATGCTGTAATTGTGCTGTTTGTTTACTTACTTTTTCTTGTAAGCATTAATAGTTTTTCTAAAGCAGTACCACTAAAACAAATGTTCCTTTATAAGTAGAACTCCTTTAAATTATTTGTTTCGGAGGGGCATATTATGCCCCTGGTATGCTACATGTTCTTACTAGTTCCTTTATAGTAATTGCATCGTCGTGTATGACTGCTACAAAATACCAGGATTTTTTTTCCTTTAAAATTTTCATACAGGTATTTCAGACAAACAGTTATTTAAATGCTTATGGTTCCCATTGTAACAAAAAGTATACACATTAAGGGATTTTACTCATACATGTATTTACTGACATTTCACATTGAAGATGTTTATCTATGTATGGGTTCTGCATGGGATGATTACATTCCTCTTTTAACTTCATTCTTGCATGCTAGTGGAAGTAGTGTGGTGGTAAGTCTGGCAGCCAGTGGTATTCAGCAATGTTTATTTCAATTATTGTACTGCCAAATTCTTCCCCCGAATTCTCAAAACCTTGCATGGTGTGCATGATTAGTGCTAGATGAAACTTTGCCAATACTGCGGTCAAGCGATCCACGTACGTGCCCATCTGACATGCATGAGCGCTGTAGCACTAGTGCTGCACGTCCCCAGCCCCAGTATGCAAATCACCCCATTTGCAGGTGAAAACCATGCAAATGAGGTAAATATGCCATCCAGGAAGCAGGAATCAGGGCGTGCAGGACTAGCGTAATATGCAGAAATGTACTCGGTTAATAATCAAGTACGGTACTGCAAACTCCAAAACAGAGCTATGACAGCTTCAAATAAAGGCTACACATCATTGAGGAAGCATGCCAATGGCCAAGTAGAAGACCATTGGCATTGCAAAATGTTTAAAAAATAAAAAAAAAAATGTATTTTTTTCGCCGATCATGTCTGTTTAAGCATAGGGCAGCGGTGCGCAAACAGGATCTGGGGAAAATAATAAAATAAACCTAAAATAAGCATTCCAACTAAAAGCAGTAGTCTGCCATGCAGGTCAATGGCAGGCATAAGACAACCTGGCCAGTGAGTAATGGTTGCTAAGGGGGGAGGCTCAATATGGGACATGTAACTATGCATTAGCAGGCAATCCTATGCAAATGAGGTGAAGGATAGGGAATCCCAGTTTTCCCCTGGGTGTGAGGCAGATCCCAGGAGTGTAAGAGTATAAATAGCCGGGTGCAAGACTAGGATATAGGTGACATCATGGGGGGAGGGTGTCAGGCATACTGTAAGTAGATTGGAGCCTTGTGGCTCGGGATTGCTCCTAGCTCAACACAGCTAAGCTAGGGGTGTGTCTAAACCTGCCTAGCACTCTTTACAAAGTGTAAGCGGGTGTGCATGCCACGCACCAGGTTTTACAGGAAGAAAAAAGAAGTTAAACAGGAAATAGCAGCTCTGTGCACATTTGAGCACTCAGTTTGCACAACGCACACACGGGCTTAAACAGGGAGGCAATGGGAAGGGAAAACAGCAGTAGGAAGGTAATCAAGGAGAACTAGCTGAGTTGACAGGTCAAATGTATCAGAATCAGCCAATTATACAGGCAGCAGACCAGCCCAGCCAAGAACACTACTATAAACTAAGCAAACACCCTCCCCAATAGTTTTTCCAGACTCTACACCACCGGTGTATACAAGTGAGGTAATTTTAACAAACAAACCTACAAAATGAGAAGGGCTGCAACAAGCAACATAGAACAACATGTGCAGGAGGCTGAGGGTGGTGAGGATGTGAATGCTGTGGAACAACCCACAGTAATGAGGCAGAGATGAGTGTACAGACCCAGGGTAACCTACCAGTGGCTACATGAGCTGGAGATAGTGGAGCGCTATAGGGTGGACAGAGATCTCCTACAGCAAGTTTTTGAGCTGTGCCGGCCACACCTGACACACCAAACTGGCCGATGGGAACCCATCCCAATGGATACCAAGGTATGTGTAGGCCTAGGTATACTAGCCACAGGTACCTCCCAAAGCACAACTGGGAATATCATGGGGATCTCACAAGCATAAGCATCCAAAGTATTCCACCAGTTCTTGGATGTCATGTCAGCACATGCCAGTGAGCACATATATTTCCTCAACACATGTGAGGTGTTGACCAGCAATTTGTGTCTCTTCCACAAAATAGCAGAATACCCTGGGGTAGTGGTTGCTATAGACTGCATGCACTTATGCATCAATGCACCACCCAGTGAGCAGCGTAGGGTCTACATCAACCACAGGGGCATCCCCTCCATCAACTGCCAGGTCATATGTGATGCCCAGTTCATTATAATGAATGTGTGTGCTGGCTGCCCTGGAAACTATGACAATTCACACATGTGGCATCTGATGCAGCTGTACAACAGATTTGCCAATGTGGACATCCCCTACGGTCACCTAGTGGGGGATGCTGGGTACCCACTGGAGCCATGGCTGATGACACCCATCAGAAATGCACACACATACCTGAAAAACAATGCCATTATGAGGCACACGCACAGGCCAGAGATATAATAGAGTGTGTGTTTGGGATGCTCAGGTCATGGCTCTGGTGTCTGGACATATCTGGTGGAGCCTTGCAATATTCACCAGCTACATGTACCGAAATTGTTATGGTATGTGCTATGCTACACAATATGATCCTGCGGAAACAGCTGCAGCAGGAACAGCATGGGGCAGGGCCACACAGCCCCCCACCAATGCCAAGGCCTGTACAGGCACAGAGTGATTCAGAGGAGGAACAACCTGAGCCTGCCGCAGTAGGCAGAAGGAGGCATGCCCAGTATGCCCTAGCCTTGGCAAAGAGGCAAAGCATAGCATATGCACTGACACAGTAGGGACCCTGGGAATTACACCTCTCTCTCTGACTCACACAGACAGTAAAAGGGATGCCAAACATGACACCACCTGTGCGCAACCATGTATAGGAAGTGTACTATGTGTGTCTGACATAGGCAGCCCTCCAGCACCATCCTCAAGTCTGGCACACCCTCAAGGTAAGTCAATCAACCTACCAATTGCCAAATGGAGCAGAATGTGTTGTTACCTGTAGCTATGGTATGGATGTGAGCATGCAAGGGAATTGGGTGACTGAATGTTAAGACAGTAGACAGTAGACACACATAGTGGCACCATGACATCTGTAACACATACTGGAGGCACCATAGTAGCCAGTACTACACAGGGTGACAAACCCCACTGCAGGAAATGGGCTGAGCGACATGTGTGTCCATAAGACCCACACATGCCAGTCAGGAAGGTTCACATACCCAACAACAGTCTCAGCCAGCAGGACAGTGCTGTTCTATGGCCTCTGAATGAGCCCTATGGGTAACCCCTCCCCCAGACCTACACAGACAGCAGGCCAGGCAGTTGGATGTAAGTTGTGAAGGCTAGGAAGTCAGAAATGAATATGTAGGTAATTAAAGCTAAGATCTGTAGTACACTGGTCTGCCTCTAGCCAGCACAATAGGTAAGACTGCAGACTGAAATGGAGTACATGACATACCAGTACAGTTCTAACAAATGTGTACAAGTGTCAGGTGTGCCCCCTCATTCAACGTACACGTATAGTAACAGTCAGGTGTGGCCCCCCACTCCTGTGTAAAAATGTAGAAACAGTCAGGTGCCCCCCCCCGCTACGCAGAAATGTAGCAACAGTCAATGCCAAATGACAGATGGATACATTGCAGACACAGCATGCTACCTGTCGGTGTACAACACAAAGGTCAGTACCACAGCACATACTGAAAGGTCATACTGGGCAACACACTTAAACACATGAAGGCCATGTAGGCAAACACCAGTGGACCAGACATATCTGGCAGTCGCAGTTCTTAGTGCAGACACATGTCAGTATGCACCACTCCTGCCTTGCACACACAGTGGATAGGAATACAGATATATATGTAAGGACAACAAACTATAATAAGCCAAAGGTAGACGGACATAGATGTGTGGAAGAGGGTGATCGTGACAAGGAGCCATCCGGGCCTGTCCCATCCAGCACACAACCAAAGGGCCCCAAACACATGAGGTGCAAATGTGACTCACTGCAGATACTAGCCACCAGTATCTGTCAGCATGACAGACTATGTGGTGCACGTGCAAGCTGTACAACATGACTGTACAAGCAAGTAGTCGTCTAGTAGCTGTATACATGTACCTGTGACATTTGACCCCATGTGTGCCAGCATGTGGCATGTCAACCCCTACATGAATGGGGTGTGAGTAGCCTAAAAAGAATTGCTCACTACTCGGTCAGATTCAGACACACACAGTTGCCAGGTCTGGAGTTAGAACACCTACCTAACTACTTTATCACACTATAGCAGTATGCAGTTACAGAATGCACTATGGAGACTACTGGACTATAACTTTCCCAGAGGTGTATTTCTAGGTGAGTGATATCAGCAGCCTTGCCAAAGTTGAGAATATGAATTGTATGGAGTGTAAGTAGCCTAAAAAGCATTTCTCTCTACACAGTCAGACACACACAATCATATACTCAACTTTGGCAAGGCTGCTGATGTCACTCACCTAGAAATACACCTCTGGGAAAGTCATAACCCAGTAAGCCCCGTAGCGCGTCCTGTAAGTGCATACTGCTGTAGTGTAATAATGTAGTTATTTAGATGTTCCAACCCCAGACCTGGCAACTGTGCATCTTTGCCTGTCTTTGACTGAGTACAGAACAATGCTTTTTAGAGTACTCATACTCCTTAGAATTCATATACTCAACTTTGGCAAGTCTGTCTGTCTTTGACTGAGTAGAGAACAATGCTTTTTAGGGTACACACATACTCCTTAAAATTTATATACTCAACTGTGGCAAGGCTGCTGATGTCACCCACCTAGAAATATACCTCTGGGAAAGGTGTAGCTCAGTAATCTCTGTAGCACATCCTGTAACTGTGTACAGCTGTAGTGTGATTTAGAAAGTACAGTTGTGTACACTTACCATAAATGTAGATGTTTGAGTGTATTCACTGTTGCAGTCATTACATTTGAGTAATCTGCTGGCAGGTTGCCCTCAGTCGGCCTGAATTCCAGTCTTGGGTCCTGTGTCAGTTGCTGTCTTCTCTTCCATGACGTCAGGTCGTCAGGGGTATAAAACATGCAGCCGATGCCATTTTCTTTAGTTTTTCTTGCCCCCAATGTCAGGTGCCCCCAAAAAGGTAGCAATATTATATATATATAAACATGCATCAATATAAACTTTACCTTCACGTATAAGCAAATACACCACATAGGTTGTAGAAGACAGAGAAGGAAAGATAAACTGTAGAGTGACAGGGGGATGGTGGGAGGGTAACCTGGACTGCAACAGTGAATACACTTGAACATCTACATTTATGGTAAGTGTACACAACTGTTGCAGTCATTACATTTGGGTAGAATCCCAAAGCTATGGTTGGGAGGCTGGTGCTAAACAGCATTAGATGCAGCTATAAGGCCCTGCAACACTGCAGTGGCAAAGCCTGCCCTGGACTTAAGAGTAGAGAGGCAAATGGTAATGCTTTGTAAAGGTGTGAACAGAACTCCAAGTAGCAGCCTCTAGAATGTCTTTGGTTGGTACTCCTCTGAGAAAGGCTGCTGAAGTAGCTGCAGCTCTGGTGGAATGAGACCTAATGCCCTTGGGCACAGGTTTACCATGGTGTAAGTAGCAGAAACAGATGCAGTGACTGATCCACTTGGAAATTGTCTGCCTTTCCTTCTGATCCTGCAGCATATGGCACTAGGAATTGTTCAGTTTTTTCTTAGAGCTTTAGTCCTGATTAAGTAGAATCTTAGCTGTCTGTGTACATCCAAGGAATGCAGAATTTTCTCCCCTTTGTTCTGCGGGTTTGGATAAATGGTTGACAGATTAATTGTTTGTTTAAGAGCCACACTGGAAACAACCTTGGGCATAAAGGTAGGATTTGTCCCATATGATAAAAGGCTCTACAGCCATGAGGGCCTGTAGCTCTGAAACTCTTCTTGCTGAAGTAATAGCTAGTAGCAGAGCTGTCTTCCATGATAAGAACTTTATATCAGCGGTAGCAGCTGGTTCAAATGGAGACAGGTTGAGGTTTTCCAACACATAATTGAGGTCCCATGCAGGTAATGGCGATCTTCTAGGAGGCCTTACATTTTTGGCTCCTGTAAGATACTGCTTTAGTAAAGGATGAAAAAAGATTGGTGGTTCTGTATTGTAATGAGCCGAAATGGCAGAGGCATGGATTTTGATTGATGAGAAAGATAGGCCTTTGTCAAGCATCTCAGTTAAGTATTGTAATATCTGAGGAATATGTGGTTCTGCTGTATCTGTTCCTTGTGCTTGATTCCAAGCACAGAATCTCTTCCATTTGTCAGCATAAGATTTTTTTTCTAGTACTAGGCCTTCTGGCTTCCAAAATGACATCCATCACAGCTTTACTGAGAGGTGTCATTTGTATGATTACAAGATTAGCCATGCTGCCAAGTTCAGAGTCTGTAGTTGATTGTGCAGGATCTGATTGTTTTGCTGGGACAGTAGTTGTGGCTTTTGAGGCAAGGTCCAAGCTGGGTATTGAGACAAGTTCCTTAGGATTGGGTACCAGTATTGGTGGGGCCAGTCCGGGGCAATTAATATCATCTTTGGCTTCTCTTGTCTGACTTTTAGGAGGACCTTGGGTAGAAGAGGCAGAGGAGGAAAGGAGTAAACTGATAGGTTTTTCCAACTGAAGGATAGGGCGTCCACTTTCCATGCTTGTCTGTGATAAGTCCTTGTGCAGAATCTTTTCAGTTGATAATTTTGAGGAGAGGTAAATAGATCTATGTCTGGGCTCCCCCATTTCTCTGTTATCATGCTGAAGACTTGTGGATTTAGTTTCCACTCGTGAGGATCCATAAGGTTTCTGCTTAAATCGTCTGCCAGAGTGTTTTGTTTTCCTGGCAGGAATTGAGCTTGAAGATGTATTTGGTAGGTCAAAGCTGTGTCCCACAGTGCCATGGTTAATCTGCAAAGGGGTCATGAGTGTGTGGTCCCCTTGCTTGTTTATATACCACATGACTGTGGTGTTGTTCATCTTTATCAGTAGTTGTCCTGGATGAAGTAAGTCCTTGAAGGCTGTTAGGGCATTTTGAACAGATAGCATCTCTTTCTGGTTGATATGTCGACGCATTTGATTTGGTGGCCATATGCCCTGAATGCATCTTCCTGCCATGTGGGCCCCCCAGGCATAATCTGATGTGTCTGCTGTTAAGGTTTGGCTGGCAGGGGGTAGAGTGAAGGGCCGTCCTGTGTTTTGTTGACAAGCTTTTGCCCACCATAGAAACTCCTGTTGCAGGCAAGGAATGAGAGGATTCATTGTTTCCAGACTGTGTGAATGTTGACTCCATAATCTTTTTAGGTACCATTGAAGTTTCCTCATATGCAGTCTTGCATATGGAATTAGTAAGATGCAGGATGCCATGAAGCCCAGAGCCTGCAGAATTTGTCTTGCAGAAGACTGGGTTTTTGTTGCCATCAGTTTGAAGTAAGTAGTCAGTTGCCTTTGTTTGTCTGGCGTGAGGTAAGCCATCTGGGCAGTTGTATTCAAGCTTGCACCCAGGAATGTTATCTTTTGAGAGGGTACCAAATGTGATTTATTTTCATTTATTGTGTACCCTAGGCATGTTAGAAGCCTTTTCACAAATGCCAGGTGTCGTAGAAGAGTGCCCTTGTTCTCTGCTTGAATGAAGCATTCGTCCAAGTAAGGATATATTTGTATACTTCTTTGTCTGAAAAATGCAATTACTGGTGCCAGGCACTTTGTAAAGACATTGGGTGCAGTAGATAAGCCAAAGGGCAGTGCAGAGAATTGGTAATGCATTAATCCAGCATTGAATCGGAGGTATCTTCTGCATGACTGTCTTATTGGGACATGCAGGTATGCCTCTTTTAGGTCTAAAGTCACCAGCCAAGCATTCTTGCCCAGCATGGGCTGAAGCTGCTGCAAAGTGAGCATTTTGAATTTTGGAATGTCCAGGTATGTGTTCAAAATCGATAAATCCAGTATTGGCCGCCAGGCCTTGTCCTTTCTGGGTACCAAGAACAGTCTTGAGTAAAAACCTTGTCCTTTTTCCTGTTCTGGTACTGTCTGAATGGCCCCCAAATCCATGAAGGACATAACCTGTTTCTGTGCCTCTGCCCATTGATTTTTTGGCAGATCTGGCCAACCATTTGTCATTGGCAGAATGTGGAAATGGAATCTGTAACCCTGTGATACGATGTTTAGTACCCACTTGTCCTGGGTTATTAACTGCCAATTTTGAGCAAAAAGTGCTAATTTTCCCCCTATGGGTGCTGCCAAAAGATAAGTGCTTGGTGAAGGCAGAGGGAAGTCATTGGGATTGCTTTCTGTAGGTTTGCGCTTTATCTCCTCCAGATTTGGAGGTGGATGCACCCCATTGCTTTGACCTGTATGAGTCTTGAGCCTGGTACCTGGAACCCTTAGGGCAGCTGGATTTGCCCCTTTGAGCTCTGTCTGACACAGGAAAGGACCAATTTTTTGTAGGCCAGTGTCTACTGAATCTTGGTGGCTGCACTTGCAAGAAATCTTTAACAGTTTGCATAGACTTAGCTTTGTCTTCCATTCTCTTTAAAACCTCTTCTGCCTTAATACCAAACAGAGAATCATGCTGTAAAGGTGCATCTAGCAATTTAGCTTTAACATGATCAGGCAAATTTTGTTCCTTTAACCAGGCATGCCTCCTAATCACAGATCCAGTAAATGCGGCCCTGCAGGAGGCCTCTAAAGAATCAAAACCACATTGCAAAGTATGCTTTCCAACTTGTTCAGCTGCATGCAATAATTCCTGCAATTCTTTATTTTCTGCACATTCTGAAATCAACATCATTTTCTGTTTCAGCAATCCCATAACATGTTGTTGGTACTTAAGCATATGAAATTGACAATTTAAGGCCCTGATTGCCAAGGTTGCAGATGTATAAACCTTTTTTCCCCATCTGTCCAGTGCCCTAGAATCTCTGTCAGAAGGGGTAGGGTTTTTTGCTATTGAGGCCTTAACTCCCTTTGGACCCTGTGAAATAGTTTCAGGGTCAGAAGCAGGGTTTTAAATAAAAAATTATGTGAATCGGGGACTCTGTAATATCTGTCAGGCTTACTGGGAGCTGCAGGTAAGGAGTCAGGGGTCAAGCTTGACTCCGAAAACACATACTCCACAATGTCTAACACAGGGGGAATGGCCAAAGGCTTGTGCTGAGGTAGAAGAAGGAAGTCCCTGAGCCTCTTTTTTGATTCTGAGAAGTCTTGACTCCCCCAGTGAAAATGCTCCCTCAATGTATGCAAGGTTTCTCCAAATGAATAATCCTCAGGAGGAGTTGCAGATGGAATAGACTACTCAGCATCAGAATCCTCATAGGGAGGTATAGATAATTCCTGATCAGAAGAGGAATCAGAAGAAATAGAAACCTGATATGAAGATTCATAATCAGTGTCTTGCCTAGGCCTCTTATCTGGAGGGGATGGGTACCCCTAATCAAGGTAATAAGGTCTTTAGCCATTTTGATCATCTGTTTTTTAGGCATAGAGGCCTGTGCACGTGGCTCATGCATCATTTTTTTAGGTTTAGAAGTTGCTTTTGTCTTTGGTTTTGCAGCTGTAGTTGGTTTGATGCACAAACGTTGAGGTCTGAATACACCCTCAGAAGCCGGTGCCTGCTCAGCGGCTCCGGACCCATCCGAGGGAGATACATCCATCGGTTCCAGTACCTTTGGTATCTTGCAGCATACCTGAATCCACATGGGTGTCGGTAGAGGCCTGCGACTCAAAGCTAGAGGGTATCAGGGGTTGCAAAGGCACCTCACTGAATACCGGCGAACTGGCGACTGGCTTAGGAGAAGCTTCGTCATCGGTTTTGGATCTCAACTGCCTTTCTCTGTCCTTTTCTTTGCATTTTTTATGTACTCTGGTAGTCGGATTGCTATCAGACGACATTTCTGGGTAGTTAAATCTGTTTCCAAAATACTCTGATGCAAAAATATACTGACACTTAATAGTGCATTGGTTAAATCTAGCACAAAACTGACAGCCAGGCACGTTGTGATCAGGGCCTAGGCAAGGAATACAGTATAAATGGAAATCCTTATGAGGTATTTGCTTCCCACAAGTAATACAACTATTAACTTTTTCTGACATCTGTAAAAAGCAAGAAAAAAGTTTCCCCAATGGGGTAGTTAGCTTTAGTGAAGACTTCGGTTCTGAAACTCAAATTCGAATATTTCATTAGTTGGCCGACCGGCACTTGCGAAATGCTTCTGCTTCGGGCACCGTGCGGCAAGAAAGACTAAAGAAAATGGCATCGGCTGCATGTTTTATACCCCTGATGACCTGACATCATGGAAGAGAAGACAGCAACCGATGCAGGATCCAAGACTTTGGAATTCAGGCCGACTGAGGGCAACCTGCCAGCAGATTACCCAAATGTAATGACTGCAACAGTGAAACACGAAGAACATCTGTGGTAGGTTTCCATCTCCACCCATGGCAGTTCTGGATGTTTTGTGTGTGTTTCAATGTCTGTGTATGGAGCAATGCATTATAGGCTACTCAGTGGCAGTACATTTCAAATGCCCTACTTTGGCAATCCTGCTGGTGTCATTCATTGTGAAATACAACTTTGGGGAAAAAGTACTTCAGTAATGTCTGGGGTGCATACTATAACTGCGTAGTGCTGTAGTGTAGAAAACTATTAAGGTAAGGGTTCTACTCCCAGACATGACAGGTGTGTGTGTGTGTGTGTGTGTGTGTGTGTGTGTGTGTGTGTGTGTGTGTGTGTGTGTGTGTGTGTGTGTGTGTCTGTGTGTGTGTGTCTGTGTGTGTCTGTGTGTGTGTGTGTGTGTGTGTGTGTGTGTGTGTGTGTGTGTGTGTGTGTAAGTATCCTGTGTAGAGGTGGGAGTGAGTGTATGACACCTGTAAGCAATGTGGAGGGGGTTTTGCTTATTTCTTTTATGGTGGCCCTACTATATATAACAATGTCAACCATACAGGGATAAGAGATGTAAATTAGCTGAGAGGCTGGGGTACAAAGCCATACCCATACATGTGATATCAAGACCAGCCAATCACAGTTAGCAACCCCAATGTGCCTTCACATGTGACTCATAATGGACATACCATGCTTGACAACATGCCCTGTATGGAGAGATGACACTGACATCAGGGAATATTGTTAGCATGCTATCAATGTAGGTGCAGCGTAAACCTGCTGCCCATTACTAGTTCCTGCCACAGGTGGGCAAGACTGGCACATCTGATGATAATCTGTGTTCACAACATGGGCCAGACACCCCAGGTACAGTAGCACATGTCACTGTACATGCATGTGGGAGGTGTGCACATCCCAGACACCATCCATATCATGGACTAAGGAACATATACATGGCAAGTGATGCACATCATTGGCCACACATAATAGTCACCCAGGTGGCTAGATGGGGGATCAATACCCACATGTGTAGGCAAATGCAGAAACTACAGGCCTGAGCCACAATGCAGACCATTGCCAAGGTATACCCATTGCCTACCCTTGTACAGCCTGCTGGCACAGTTGACCACCACACACCCATGCAGACATGCACCCATGCATGTCAGAAATGGCATCCTCTGTGTTCGTGTGTGTGTTGTATGGTGAGTATGTCCACATCCACACTCACTACAACCCCCCAGGGCATACTGAAGCATGCTGTCTGATGTCTGACACCTCCTCATACTCCTTGCCCATACGACCTCCATATGACCCGTATGGTGCATGTGAATCCTGCACATTGATGTGTTGTGGCAATTCCACTAGTGCTGAGTTGCACTCCTGGCCCAGCCAAGTGTGTCACTGTGTGTGCATCCCTGTGTGAGTGTGCCTGTGTTGACACTGGCACCTGTTCATGCAGACAGGTGTGTGTACATCACCTACCATATATCTACTGTATCCCTGTTGCAGATGTCACTCACCATCACATATATGTTCTGAGTGCTCCACAGCAGTTAACTCATGTGGTGCATCCAATAACTGCATCAAACTGTGATAGCACTACATGGTTGTTGGGGGTTTGATACCCCATGCTGGTAGGTGTGTGACACAAACATGCTTCAGTTTTACTCTCCCACCCCTCCCTGACATGTATTTGCCTCTTTCTGCCTCCCCAGCCCTCTCTGGTGGATGTGGAGGCCCACACCTGCTTTGCTTAAGCAGCAGCATGTGTATTTTAAGTGATGCTCATGATCAGCTGACGGCCTCTGCACGAATTGCAGCCCTCCACTAGCTGATTGAATCTGGAACAGCTGTGGTAACATTCCCATAGCCAAATGCATGGAAACACACTCCAATACCTAGGAACATCATAGTGGTGTTGGCCCTTTGTAGTCACTGTGAGCAGGAAGTAGATCTGTTGTTTGGCAAACAGCATCTCAGATGGATTGGGGATTTACTTCTAACAACATACACTGTGGAAAAAGGGCAACAAACAGGAGGGGGATTTGCCTGACCTGACTACAGACTGTAAGTGCTGCTATACTGCATTTGGAGTAATGTTGGTTTAACAGTGTTTGTCTGGAAATGCCTGTCATACATGTTGCAATACCTGCCACGTCAGTTACATGTATATGAGGAATTCCCATCTGCAGGGTCACCTACAGACTTGGCAGTGTTCTGCGTTTGGTTTCATGTGGTAGCCACAATGCACCTATCTGTGGAATGCAGAAGGTAGTGTGAGGATTGCAGTCTGTAGATGGTGAAGGCCGTAACAGTTACTGACTTCATATCCCTCATAGGACATATGTTGCAAAAACCCTGCTACAATGGTAAATTTATGAGGTTATCACAGCAACATGTCTATACTGGCCCTGTGTATGTGCTGTCTGCCACACCTCTGTCAACCTTTGTACATATGTCATACATGAAGTGGTGCATATGTGCTGTACAACATAAATAGTGTCATCATATCTGATAACAAGTCATTGATATATCAGATTGCTACACATGTCATGTACAATAGGGGTTATATTTCATGACATAACCTGGATATTCTGTGGATGTTTGTACAGTACTGAGGTCTGTGTAATGATGGTGAATGTCGGCAGTGTGTGTATTGTTAATATGTTCATTAGCCTGTGTACAGACTGTGGTAGATGTCATTGTTCAAGCTCCCCTTCTATCTGATGTTACATGCTGCCCCACTGTATGGTACCATTTTACAGTACAGGTTTGTAGGGCCATACACACACATGTCCCATACCACAGACAACCATCAGACTAAACTGTGTAGCAGCACAGTATATGTAGGGTCATTCTGTGAGTGCCACATATGAGGATGGTGTAGAACAGATAGTCCATATACTGTAATAATATGCTAGCTTACCATATGTGGCTGTGGCTGTGTTCACATTGGTTGTGGTTCTGCACTTTCACACAGGTGTATCTTACCCTGTGCTGTGACATGGCTGCTGACACTGCTATATATGCAGGTACATGTGCATTCCCCCATACGAGATGTAGGCCAGTGCTGAGCCAGTCTGCCTGTAGCCTGCACAGTGCATTGTAACATGCCTAGCAACCTAGTGTGCTTACCCAGTGAGATGTCATGTGCAGATACTTGCCAGATGTACTGCTGCCGGGCCTCCTTTAAAGATCATGTATGTCAGACAGAGCAGTGGGATGCTGTACAGATGCTATCGTCAGGCACACTGACGTTCCGCTCACCAGGCTGAACAAGGAGAGGGTCACGGTGAGCAGCCTGTCGGGCGCTAGGATCCGACACATAACACAAGCACTCAGGTCACTCCAAGGCAAGTACAAATATGACTCAGTCACTGTCCATGCTGGTGTGAATGACCTGAGACGTACCTCCCTGGACTACATGAAAACAGACATAAAGGAGCTCTCTGAGCATGTAGCCCAGGTCGGTATGACCCTGACCTTGAGTAGCATCTTACCCTCACCAAGAATGATGCCACAATATGAAGACAAGATGATCAATTTCAACAATTGGCTTAAGTACTGGTGTCATTCAAAGGGGATCCAATGCCTGTCAGCTTGGGATGATATGCTCGACAAGCCACGATGCTTCACTAGGGACGGCTTGCACCTGTCACCCCTGGGCTTTCGGATATTGGCAAAGGCTCTTGCTAACCCATAGTGCCTTTTTTAGGCAAGGCTCAAAAGGCAAACCCACCTCCATAGGTATCACAAGGGATAAGAAACTAAGAGTAATGCTACTCAACGCCAGAAGTCTAAACCTCAAGATGCATGCACTCGAAACTCTCCTTAGCATGGAGAACATCGATATCTGTGCAGTAACAGAAACCTGGTTTAGGGCTCCCAAGAGCACCCCAGCACTACCAGGTTATACCTCATACCATGCTTTTCGGCCCCAAAACTTGGACCGAACCACAAAAGGAGGGGGAGTATCGATATTCATGAAAGATCCCCACATCTCCAGGTTGGTGGCAAAGCACGAAGCATCAGAGACTATCCATGTGCAACTAACTCAGTCACTGTCCATGCTGGTAAAACTGCCTTCCAGTTTATAGCCTGCTACAGACCACTCTCCCAAACCCAGGAACCCCACTCGGCCTTCCTGAGAACACTGGAAAATATGAAGGTCTCTCCAAACACCATTATATTGGGCGACTTCAACTACCCAAACATAGACTGGGAGCATTACTCTAGCTCCAACACCCTAGCCCAAAGGTTCCTAGAATTTATAAACTCAAATGCTATGGAACAACTTGTTACCACTCCCTCAAGAGGGGAAAACATACTGGACCTGATCATCACCAACATGGGGACTCTATGCTCCAGACCAAAAGTGTATCGCTCACTGGTAAGATCAGACCATAAACTAATCTCACTGGATATTCACATCCCGACCCCACCCCCTGCCCAGAAAACCACAGTGGAAAATACGGCCCAGACCGCAGAATCCTTTATAAACGCATTCTATGAACACCTTCAGGAATGCATGGATCATGCGATCCCAAATAAAACCAAGACCCAATCCTCCAAAGGTAGACGTCCTGTCTGGTGGACCCCAGCCATAAACAAACTATACAATAGAAGGAGAAAGCTACTAAATGATAGAGCAAAATCCCAAAAAGGGAAGGCATCACTGATCAGTATTAGCAAAAAACTATGGGCACTCATTAAATTGTCTAAGGCCAGCTTCGAGAGAAAAATTGCACAGGACACTAAGGATAATCACAAGGCTTTCTTTAGTTATGTTAGGAACCTGGGTGGTAATTCCCAGATATGCTGAGAATTAGTCCAAAATGACAAAAAATACACTGAACCCACAGACATTGCCAACATCCTAGCTGACAGGTTCAGCAAACTCCCCCCCCCCTCCCCACCAAAAGGGCAAATATCTATCCCAGCAGAGTGTTTCCCCCCTGACATCTCAGATGCACAGGTAAGAGCCGCCCTCTCCAAAGCAAAAAATACAGCATCAATGGGACCAGACGGTGTCCCGGGCTGCGTCCTACATGAACTCCAAGAAGAGCTAAACCCAAACATAAAACTACTGTTCAATCTCAGCCTTACTACAGGATATGTGCCCAAAGAGTGGCGTACAGCAACAGTGGTCCCTCTCCATAAAGGTGGTGCCTCAACGGATCCTGGAAACTATCACCCCATAAGCCTGACTAGCTTGGTCTGCAAAGCTATGGAAAGGATCATCATGGACCTCATAAATAAAGATATTGGGGACCTACAGACACTGGATCCTACCCAGTTCGGCTTTGTTAAGGGCAGATTCTGCCTCTTAAACCTGGTTGATTTCTTTGAAACAGTCACCAAGGCCATTGACGAGGCGAAGGTGGTCCACACAGCCTACCTGGACCTCGCAAAAGCCTTTGATACAATACCCCACTAAGGCATTATAGATAAGCTCACCAGCTTAAATATAAACCCCTATGTCACTAGATGGATTGCAAACTGGCTCAAGGACAGAACCCACATGGTTAGAATTGCTGGAGCCATGTCAGACTCCAAACCAGTTACAAGTGGTGTCCCACAAGGCTCAGTCCTGGGACCTCTCTTGTTCGGTATATATTTCTCTGAGGTACAGGCCAACACGGAAGGACTGTGGCTGACTAAGTTCACAGATGACTGCAAACTGGGCGCCATAATCGACTCTCCAGCCGACACAAGCATCCTCCAAAAGGGCCTCATAGAAACAGACAACTGGTGCC
>NC_056728.1:1644805684-1644843184 GCF_019279795.1 Protopterus annectens | reverse complement strand
GGAGGTCCCAGTATGGGCCTCATATGTGCTGGTGCCCAGTGCCATGGCCAGCTGACATGAGACAGGTGGGTCCGCTGGACCTGGCCTTCCCATACGAGCTATGTTGTAGCAGGTTTATGACAGATATGGGTTAGTAACAGTCAACAGCATTCAGGATCAGTTATAGCAGCATGCATAGGTATTCACATTAACCCAAAACACCATATTTAACGCAGTTGCAGAGCAAGCAGAACCCATGCATATATGGAACAACAGTGGCCATTACAAGAGTATGCAGGTTTCATAGATGGCAATAGGCCACCAATATGTGTGTATTTTAACATGGCCCATGCATAGAAACAGATGTGAATATTCACAAACCATTAAGACATATGTCCCAACAAAAGTTTGGAGTGTGCACATACCAGTTGAGGAGTGTCATTGGGTCATTTTGCACATATGTTAGGGGTGAGAGAGTGAGTTCAATTAACAACTGATATATCCTTGTAGTTTTCACAACATTCTTAGTCACTGCCGTGATATTTCCCTTACATGTATTATTACACTACCCAATGGCCGTATATTGTACACTGGTATGTTTATAGATTATTATATACGTGACCTGTGTCTTACATACAGGCATCACAAGATGCAGGTGTTAATGCAACATTTATTGAGAATTGCTGTCATACACTTTGGGTGAGGTGCTAGAATGACAGGTTTGTTTTCATATACATTCTACGACTATGTACACATTTGACTATCAGTTATATGTCATTAATGGCTGACTACATTTTTTGGATCATCACACTGAGTTCTCAGGGGAACGGGGTACCAGGCTGGTGATATGGACCATTTATCTGGACATGCTGGATAGACTTTAACAGTTGTAGGGTATGAATATGCATACAACTTTCAATTTGAACATTCTAGCACATGCTGTACAGTTGTTGGGTGTAATTATGCATACAGCTTTCTATCTGAGCATTATTACAAAATCTGTACAGTTGTCACATATGGTTATGCATTCGACTTAGTAGCACTCCCAGGATTCAAAACCCTGCTGTGTGTGACAAAAATTATAGTTAACATCACAGTACACTGGGCTATCATGGGATTGATGTAAACCTTTCTACTGTTTTCTATCTAGGTCTCCCTCACTTGTACAATATGACTGACCTCTTGGCACTTCCAATATTGCTATGCAGGACTTCATGCACATTTTATCTGCATACCACAGTGTGGGTGACACTGCTTAAACTACAACAGTATTATTTATAGTATGCAACAGTTTGCCAACATATGACAGAAGAGTAAACAGTAGCACTCCAGGTGTTATACTTTTATTCATAGACTATTACACATTTATTTCTACTGGTACAACACTTTCTGAGGTTCTTATATTTCTTTGTTATGACAGTGCATGCAGACTAATTACTAACCTGCCTCACGATGCAGCCTTTGCAACCTAGCATCATGGGCTTGCTGGTTCGCAGCCCACTCATCTGCAGCTGTCGGAGGAATACTGTGATATTTAGCCATACCTATCCATATTATACACAAGCTAGGCAATTCCTAACTACGTAGCGGAATGAGTACTTACTCAGTACTGGGGCATTAGCCATCTGCCGAGACTCATGGATCCACTGTTCCACTACGTCCCCCCTCTGCCATTTCAGGTCAGCTTGGTGGTGTCTGACCT
This sequence comes from Protopterus annectens, assembly GCF_019279795.1. Classification (NCBI taxonomy): domain Eukaryota; kingdom Metazoa; phylum Chordata; order Ceratodontiformes; family Protopteridae; genus Protopterus; species Protopterus annectens. Next base: position 1,644,841,503 of record NC_056728.1, on the reverse strand, counting down.
GCTCACCAGTCCGGGGGATACCTGTGGCACTGGTGAGGTTAAGGGCAACACTGTCCTAGGCCTCTTTTATACTGTGAGCCCTGGTACTGACCCTGCAGTAGTCTCTCCTCATGGTGCTTTACCAGGAGCCATACCATGATTTTTGACTCCTGGATGCTCCAGCGCTGCACTCTAAAATGAGTGCCTTCAACCACACCAGCCATTCTGCCTGCAGTAGGAAGCTACAACCAGTTATGGAACGTATTCCCACCTGTGTGGTTTAAATACGGCCAATTACCCACACTTTTCCCTGATTGGCCGGGTTTGAATAGGCTATTATGGCCACACCTGCTTACCTAAGGTTGGCAGTGCTTAAAGGGGAATACCACTAGGCAGATTGGATTGGCTCCCCTACGCATTGCTTACTTTTACTAAGTTGAGCTGTGCTGCAGTTAGCATTGCTTAATAGTTAATTTGCACTATAGTTGCCTTTCTGCAGTGATTTATTCTTCATTACAGGTTATATATGCATCTGGTATCCGTCATGCATGTGTACATACACTGTATAGGGACCTAGGGACTTCTACACTTTATTACAATAACACCTCACATCTATGCTTACTGCAGTACTTAAGTTCACATATTTATGTTGTGTAGCAGATTATACCACTTCACACTATACATAGATTCAGTTCACGTGTTTGGTTTGATTTTCCTGTGGTGAGGATTAGTTTGCTGATATCTCATTCATCTGTATTGCTATGATGTCTTACTGGTTGACTACTGTAACTATAGTGTACAGGGTCCTGAGTTTGAGCCTTGCAGAGGCAGTTTATTTTGTTGCTGGGCAGAACATGGGCCATTGGGTACAGAGTGATTAAGGCACTTAAAAGCAGTTGTATGCTGGTTTGTGTGGATTTGCATGATGGTAAGCACTGCTAACGTCCGGTTACAGTTTCTTACACACAGTTAGCTTCTACTTTGCTTAATCTGTGTAGGCCATGCTTACCCCCACACAAACACACTTACACACGCTTACTCGTGCTTATATATGCTTACTTGTGCTTAAACCTGCTTACTAGTGCCTTATTCATTATGACACTGACACTTCACATGTGCATTTAATGCAGTACTCCGGTTCACATTTAAATGTTATTTAGTAGGTTATACAGCAAACAATGTCAAAAAATGTTCATATACATATTTCACATAAAAAATGGGAATGTGCTGCAGTGGAACCCGAACCGAGAATGTGTGTGCGGTAGGTGGATGCTCTGCCCACTACACTATTGCAGCTCTGCATAATTTGCATATTTCTACCTTAAAGTCATACCCATGCTCCCTTTCCCCGGCCACCAAGTTCTACGTACACAGCATGCATCCATTCTGTAGTTGCTAGCCCTGCCATACCACACCTCCACAACTTTCCATCTCTGCACGTCTCAGTATTCCTCCATATTACTATCTCAATGCAACCTTCTGCAAGCTCTTCTTCAGTTTAGTCCATGTACATTTGAGCCTTCCCTTCATCCACTGACAATACTGGTGGAAACATTATTGTGACCCATAATGTCCGGTGTGTCCTGGCAGGGACAATTTTGTTGTGTCACGAGTACACTTTGCTGGTCTACACTGTTTCTCCCACTGGTGGCATCCTGCCAGGGTTTTCAGATGCAGGGGTTTGCTCACACACCAGACCAGCCTCATCTCCCACTTCCACGGATAAAACACACCTCCATGCCATGGCCCGTTTTCCATTCCTCTCTTCAGTATTATACGAGACTACTGTTCTCACAGTATGCGTGGACAGGCACTGTTCATTGGTACTCATAGACTGCTCGGACTACTGTGACTGAGCACTGTGCACATGTTTGCTGATATTAATGTACATACTTACATACATTTCCTATACTGTTGACTGACTGACTGCTGGATGATATGTTTGTGATAACAGCAGCTGACTGTATATCTGCCATGCCTTCATGGTAACTCACTTGGTCTATAGTGTACGGGGGGGGACCTGGGAGTTCTGATTATGTTGATACTGGCCACGATGAAGGCTGTGAGCTGCAGCATGCCTAAGGCACTGCAGGGGAAGTGTAGGTGGGTATGCGCTGGTGTGCACTAGGCTCAGACCTGCTGACCTCCGGTTACAGCACCTTACACTGGGTTGGCCTCCACATTGCTTTACCAGTGTGGGCATTGCTTACTGCTGCTCACATAGGCATACTCCTGCTTGCTGCTGCATATCGCCGTGCTACTTGATGTACATGTCGGTATTATACATGCTTAAGTCAGGTGTACACATCAGGTATGACTGTTCACGAAGGTCAGTGTAAGGTTAAGTAGAATTCCAGTTTAGCATTTCTGGTTAGGCTACACTCAAGTATTCGGGTTAGGTTTAGTTATGGAATACCTGTGTTGTAGAGTAGATGTGAATAGTGGAGGTGTGGGCGGGTAGGTGGAGGGAGGAACATTTTAACTGTATAGTAGGCTGTTCGACTGATTGGTGGGGGAGTGGTAGTGCAGGTTTTCAGGGTGTTGGGATATGTATGAGAGGCAGGACAGGAGGTGTCAGTAGTTGGTGTAGGGGTCTGGAGTGCTGGGAGTGGCGGACTTCGCCAGGTGGTGATCCAAGTGTGCTTGAGTTTTCCCTTCATGTGTTATTTACATGTGTAGTCTGGGATAGCTGTGGTAATACACCTGGTTTGGTTTTTCCAGATTCTGCCAATATAGTTATGTGGAGGGTGTCACCTACTTGTGACTGTGAACATTACTATGAAAGCAACAGGGGTCGATAGGTAAGTGGTGTTATTGGGCCACACAGAGGGGCTGATAGTGGGGACATGTCCAGGGATGTGCAGGACGGCTGACAGGAAGGTCCACAGCTAGCCATTTCTTCTACAGCGACAGCTGTGTATATACCCTGCATTTGGGGGTAGGGCTGGACACTCACACCCCTGGCTGAGGGTGGGGACAACAATAATACCTTGTGATGTCAATTAGTTTGGCTTACATGCCTACAGTGGGAGTGTTGTGACCATGTGTTCTTTGGTGTCATTTACTGGGTTTGCAACGACACATCTGGTTATTCTACCCATTGCCCTGTAAACTAGACATTGCTGCTGTGGGACTTGTAATGGGCGTGGCTACTCATTAGGTGCCAGGTCTGCCCAATAGTGTATTGCTTACATCCCGGGGGGGGGGTCCACATAAATCCGCTCCAGCCAACACCTGCATGCCTAGGCCCATAATTACATACCCATAGTTCTCCAACCGCACCTCCTCTTCCGCACTCTTCCTTACTCCGGGTGCAGGTCGGGTCTGGCTACATCAGTACACACTACCCACTCCACACTTCTCAAGACCCATCACGTATGTTGTCTCGCCCCATGGATCATCAGGCTTCCCCAAACTTGTAGTCCAAGAACATGCATGCCCTGCCATTAGACATCTGTGTAATGGCTGGAAATCCGAAAAGCATAGAATTTGTAAGTTGTCCCACAAGGGACATTCCTGTCTTTGTTTCAAGATTAGACTTGGTGGGTATCTCCTACTGGTAGTATCCTGCCTGTAGTCTGGAAAGCAGCAGTTTGTTTACTTTTATTCTGTGTTTGTATGTTTCACCTGTCTAGCTGGGGGGTTGATGCTACATGTTACACGTTTGTTGATTGGACCCCTCACCCCATTGGCACGGCCTGTGAACATATGTAATTCTTAACTGCTGTATTATATCCTAGCTATATATATGTGTATATTTACACACACAAACACACACACACACACACACACACACACACACACACACACATATATATATATATATATATATATATACACACACATATATATATATATATATATATATATATATATATATGTATATATCTGTATATGTATGCACACACACACACACACACACACACACACACACATATATATATATATATATATATATATATATATATATATATATATATATATATATATATATATGGGTCTACTTCATATGATCGAAAGTTCATTTGATAGAAAATTTGACTGAGACAGTAACGCCGAAATTTCAAAACACTGAAAACCCATTTGACTGAAAACTCATAACACCTAAACATGAAATTTCAAGGATTATGCTCTTTTTCCCACTGTAGTGCAATCCTGGAGGTAGAATATATAGTTAGGGGGTGTGGGGGGCTGAGCCCCCCACATATTTCAGACATTTTAAACCCTACACATGAAAACTTAGAACTGCAATGAATAACTCTTTACAAAAACACTATTTACCTAAATTATGTGGGGGGTTGTGCCCCGACACACACCCCCTAACTATATATTCTAATTCCATGATCGCACTACAGTGGGGAAAAGGGCATATATCATTCACTGTAATGTTTAGTTGTTATGAGTTTTCAGTCAAATGGGTTTTCAGTATTTTGAAATTTCGGTGTTATTGTCTCAGTCAAATTATTTTCTATCAAATGAACTTTCGATCATATGAAGTAGACCCATATATATATATTTATATATATATATATATATATATATATATATATATATATATATAACAACATATGGATGTATGGGTGTCTGCATATGTATATATCTGTATGTGGGTATTTATATATATTCTGTCTATGTATGTATACATTTGTACTACAGAGAGGGAGAGGTATATCTCCATGTAGTTATGGGTATACACACACACACATACCTCTACATATTTACATGTACATCTGGTTTTACCGTTCTTTACCATGTAAAATAGACTATGCTGCAGTGGGACTCGTAGCGGGAGTGGCTGCTCATTGGGCGGCGGCTCTGCTCAATGAACACTATTGCTTACATCCCTGGGGCAGTCCGAATAGACCCACTCCAACAAACACCTGCATGCCTAGACCCATAATTACATACCCATAGTTCCCCCACCCCGCACCGCCTCTACAGCACTCATCCTTACTCTGGGTGTAGGTCAGGTCTAAACACACCACTACACACTGCCCACTCTCCACTTCACGGGACCCATCTCATACGTTGTCTCGACTCATGGGTCATCAGGCTTTCCCACCCTTGTAGTCCAGGTATGTACATGCCCCGCCATGAGAGGTCATCGCACGGGCTTCCTCCTATAACAAGACAAATTTTGGGGTGTCCCATAAGGGACGATCCTGTCTCTGTTCCAAGATTAGACTACTCGGGTCCATTGTGCCCCCCCCCCCCGGTTGAATCCTGCCTGTGGTCTGGGGAGCAGTGGATTGTTTACATTGTTTGTGGGTTTGTTTGTATGTTTCCCGTGTCCGGCTGGGGGGAGGGTTCATGCTAAGTGTTACACATTTCTTGCTTGGGCCCCTCACCTCCATTGGCATGGCCTGTGAACATATGTCATTCTTAAGTGCTGTATCTTATCATAGATACACTATATATCTGTGTATATCTACACGCGCACACATATATATATGTCTGTATATATATATATATATATATATATATATATTGCTGTGTATATATCTAACAACATCTGGATGTATGGGTGTCTGCATATGTATATCTGTATATGTGAGTATTTATTTATATATCTATCTAGGTATGTATGCATTTGTACTACAGAGAGGGGAAGGTATATATCTATATAGTTATGGGTATTAATACAAACAAATATACCTCTAAATCTTTAGCTACATATCCAGTAATGTTGACTGGTATTGCTGGATACTGTGTTCCGTGTGCATACCGGAAACCTTGTGTGCCACATATGCTTTGCAATACCTTCAACTAAATCCGTTGGTGTACACAGAGTCACACGTGACATCTATTGATAATACCAGGAATACATTTGTCTCATTTGGAACAACCCAAACATTGGGTATTCAACCTTCATCTACACCCAGGGTTACATAGGTACCCTGGCTATGTGCATGGTCTCCAGCGTGTGCCCCACCTAGGATACTTGGGTCGGGACATCATATGGGATGGGTCCCGAGGGGGGGGGCAATGTGTGATGGTGTGGTAGCTACAGGCCGGTAACCAGGGTAAGGCTGGTAGCTGCGTGTGTGCTGTGGGTGCGGGGAAGCAGAACTGTGGGTTATGCATGTATGGGTTGGGGATGGCCTGGGTTGGATGGGCCTGTACTGCTCGGCCCGCCTAGTGGGTGGGGGAGAGGGGTATGTGATGTCGATATGTGACACATAACAGAGGGCTGATTTAATTTCCTAGTTCAATGACAGATGTACAATACTGTGAGCTTGGTAGTGTATTGCTGGGCTGATGTGTTTGGCTAGGCGGGGGGTATGCAAATTCGTACGTGACATATATTGCTTGGGGCCTCTCAGGCCCATTGACGGTGCATGTGGACATATATGTTTCTGTTCATCTGCCATTGATATCTACAGATGTCTGGCCATATATACCTCTGTGGGCATATATATTTGCTTACATATATCTAACTATGTCGGAATATACCTACGGAGACATATATCTGCATACATATGTCATGTCATGTGTATATGTGGACATATAGATGTTGACATTTATATGTGTAGTTGTCAGCACTTGCATGTATATCTGTTCATATATTTCTATATATATGTATATATCTCTGGATATTTATATATATATATATATATATATATATATATATATATATATATATATATATATATATATGACTACATCTATAGATATGTTGTATCTGTTTAGATAGTGATATATTTACACACACATGCCCATCTAGCTGTAGGTATACATTCTCTGTACTGTTGCATGACTGGGCTGGGGTTATGTTTCTGACAGCATACAATTTCTGCATATCTGCCATAGCTTAGTGGTAAATCGTTTTGTGTATTGTGTGCATGTTCTTGGGTTCTGGCCTTGCAGAGTCTGTTTGTTTTGTTGCTGGGCAGAACACCGGCCGTTGGATATGGTGTGCTTAAGGCACTTTCAAGCAGTTGTAAGCAGGTTTGCACAGAGGTAAACACTGCTGACTTCTGGTCACAGTGCCTTACACGCAGTTAGCTTCTCCTTTGCTTAATCTGTGTCGACGGTGCTTCACCCCGCCCAAACACACTTGCACATGCTTAGTACTGCTTATCTCTGCTTACGCCTGCTTACTGCTGACATTCATTATGGTACTGACTTTTCACATGTGCATTTAATGCAGTAGTCCAGTTCACATTTAAATGTTATTTAGTAGGTTATACAGCAATAAAATGTAAATAAATGTTCGTATACAGATTTCACATGAAAAATTCTGCTTGTTAGGCAGATGCTCTGACCACTACACTATTGCTGTGCTGCTTCATTTGCATAAATCTTCCTTGTTATTCTCTTCAACATTTTAAGCTGCTTTAACCGTTGCTAAGTGATGGGCACACCCACGCACCTACGGTTAGCTGTACTCGGAGTTTTAGAAATAAATACAGGGGTTACTTCTTATTTTTATGTCCTGTCACTATTGTACACATGGGGGACTGTTGGTGGGGATATGCGATCACCTATGAACAGTCTCACTCATTTATTTACAGTTTCTGCTGTTCTACTTTGCAGGGGCGTGTTTATTCTGAGAGTTCTGCTCTCAGACATGCCCCCCCCCCTGCACTCATCCACACTCCGTGTAGGATTAGGAGGTCAAACAGCGCACCTTTATTAATATGCATGGCATGCTGCCGTCCTCCTCCTAAGATGCTGCTTCTGTGCAGGACTAAATTAGTCCTGCAGGGAAGATTAGTGAATCCGGAGGCTTGTGTTAATACATTTTCTTGAGCCACACTTTGATATCTAGCCTTAGCTCCATTTTTTATTCCACTTTGCTTCTTTCGTAATAATTCTCCCTGGTTTTCATCAGTAGTCTTGTTAGTCAGCTCTGTACATTAATATATTTTAAAACTGAATTTTTCCACCTGCTATCTGGAGTGGGACTCAATACTCCCTTGTATGAACTTTGGATGTGCTAAGCTGAATTTCTCTACCACCCCATGACAGTGTTTATCTGACTTCCCAATGCAGATTTGTGCTCCAAGAAATATAATAAAATATTAGATCTGTGTTTAGCAACATTTTCCTTTTCTCCTCCTGTCCCTTAAACTGAACTTTGGACAAGGCTCTGATACTTGCAATTGCTTTTTGGGCTATTTTATGCTCAGCAGATATAATGCAGATATAATGAACCTGAGGAAATAACACATACTTGTCTTGTACTATCTTACTATGTGCTTGCTGTATTACAGTACAGCCAGCTGGGCCTTCCTTAAGCTGCAGACCCCAATATATGTATAAGCTAACTTTACATGTAATTATTCAATTGTTTTCAGTTTTTATTTTAATATCTGGTTGAACTGAAGAATGTATGTTACACGTTTCCTCTCTTAAAATATGTTTAACTATGTCATTACTCAAAGTATTGTTTTCACATCATTGCTGCAACTCACAGCTATACTATATGTGCCTTGTGGATACATACTTTATTTCTGAATAAAATGAATTGCAATGAAATGTTTCTAGCATATACCCATGACCCACACAAACACACACACACATGCACACACACACACACACACACACACACACACACACACACACACATATAAATAAATAAATATATATATATATATATATATATATATATATATATATATATATATATATATATATATATATATATGCACACATACATACATACATACAGTGGATATAAAAAGTATACACACCCCTGTTAAAAAGGTAAAAAATTAGACCACAATAAATCATTTAAAAACTTTTCCCACCTTTAATGTGACCTATAGCCTGTACAATTCAATTGAAAAACAAACAAATCTGTTAGGGGGGAAAATGTAAAAAAAAAAAAAAAAACATACAATAAGCTGGTTGCATAAGTGTGCACACCCTTAAACTAATACTTTGTTGAATAACCTTTTGATTTAATTACAGCATTCAGTCTTGTTGGGTAGGAGTCTATCAGCATGGCACATCTTGACTTTGCAATATTTGCACACTCTTCCCTGCAAAAGTGCTTCAAATCTGTCAGATTGCGAGGGCATCTCTTGTGCACAGCCCTCCTCAGGTTACCCCACAGATTTTCTACTGGAGTTAGGTCTGTGCTCTGGCTGGGCCATTCCAAAACTTTAATTTTCTTGTGGTGAAGCCATTCTTTTGTTGATTTGGATGTATGACTGGGGTCATTGTCATGATGAAGGGTGAAATTCTTCTACATCTTCAGCTTTCTAGCAGACGCCTGAAGGTTTTTGGCCAAAAGTGACTGGTATTTGGAACTGTACATAATTCCCTCCACCTTAACTAAAGCCCCAGTTCCAGCTGAAGAAAAGCAACCCCAAAGCATGATACTGCCACCACCATGCTTTACCGTGGGGATTGTGTTCTTTTGGTGATGCGAAGTGTTGTTTTTGCTCCAAATGTCCCTTTTGGAATTGTGGCCAAAAAGTTCAACCTTACTAAAAACTCCTGATGTCCACCATGGCAGTAAAACTTAATAGTAAAATCAAAACTTTAATAAAAAGAAAAATAATGTAACATAAAACAAGCAGTCCTCAGTCTTCCGATAAGCGCTTTCGGCAAATAAGCCTTCCTCAGACCGTATAAAAAGGACTGTTCAACTTTTGTATTTATAAGGCATCACAACCATTCATCACTTAATTCTGTGACACGCCCTTGTTGCAAACCAAAAGGAGGCCAGCTAGCAGAGAGGTATAATTTCCTTCATAGTAATTAAAGGGCAGTGCTTCTCTTTGCTGTAAGATTGTATATGAGAGAACTAATAGCTATGGATGTGAATGCATTATATGAATGAAGCAGCAACCTATGAACCTATGAATCAGCTGGAGGAGGAATGCAATAGATGCAGAAATCATCACCTGATCATGACCACCACTTACATTGCACAAGCTGCTGCTGAGCAGGTGTACACCTCCACATCCACCAGAGAGTGTGTGGGAAGGACAGACAGAGGCAGAGAACATCAGAGAAGGGCTTGGAGACTAAAACCTAAGCATAGTCTGTCACACACATACCAGTACAGGGGTCAGACCCCTGATTGACTAGCCATTACTATTAAAAGTGTATGCAGTTACTCCATGTGCCACAAAGCTGACATGTTGTTGTGCTGTAGGAACACATATGTGTGTTGGTGAGTGACATCTGCAACAGAGTAGACATACATTAGGTGTAGCACACATGGCTGTCCACATGAATGGATATCATTGTCAACACAACCACATTCTGTAATGGACTCACATTGACACTCTTTGCCAGGCCCAAAAATACACACCCTAGCTACATAGTTTGCCACACTGCAGTAATGCACAGGTACTACATGCACCACAAGGGATATCCGGAGGTGCTATGGGCTAGGGCATGTGAAAGTGTTTGACATCTGTTAGTATGCTAATGGGACTTATACTGGGAGTGACTGTGGTTGGGAGCATCATACCCCACACGCAGACACAAGGTGCCAGTACTGATATACATGTGTGCATTGCTTCATGGGTGTGTAATGGTCGGCTGTGCAAGATGGCTGTACAAGGCTGTGTGAGAGGTAATCTTTGTCATCACACCACCTGACAATGGTGCGCAGTGTGGTACAGGGGTGTAGTGTCTGCAATGTCCCACACAGATGGGTACTGTATGAACCACCCTGACATCCTGGATACCATTGTGTATGGCCATAGCTTTGCAATGTATGCCATGTCTGTGTTTGATAGTCCTTGACATGGACATTGCCTGTGATGTGCATGTCCCACAATAATGTACAGTGACATGTACAGGTGTACCTGGTTTGGCCAGCACATGTTGTGTACACTGACTGTTATCCTCCGATATGCCAATACTGGCCTGGTGTGGCAGAACTTGCTTATAATCAGCAGGATGACCATGCACCTGCATTGATAGCATGATACAGGTATTCCCTTGTGTCAGTGGCATCAGTCCAAACAGGGCACATGTGTACGGCATTGTATGGCCTCTGTGCATCACATTTGATGGCACCACATATGTTGCAGGCATCCAGTGGGGAACATAGTAAAGGCTCATTGTCCGCAATTATGTGCCTATTGTACTGCTGTACAGGGTGCCATGTCCTCTGCAACCCACTGCAATCACACCATGCCTACTATCTGTCATCAATGTGCAGGGCACTAGCAACATAGCGGGATATTCTAGTCAAGTGTGTTTGTGTATGACACATGGGTTCAGATCATATTCCGGGTACTAGTAGTGTTGCATACTTTGTTCACCAGGTCTTTTGCAAGATGTAGGGGTATAGCTTGCCAACACAATCCCGTGGCTGACTGACAGCTGTACTCCTCGTGAGGTGAGCATTGTGACATAAGACGGATGCCATATAGGAAAACTACAAAATCTGCTTCCCAACATGTCCAGTAGTTAGACACACACAGCCACCTCCACACAGGCTCTGACATCAAACACACATGCCCTGGAATTGAACCCCTATCTAACTAGCTTATTACACTACATCAATACGCAGTTACAGCATGCGCTACAGAGAATACTGGGTTACAGCATTCCTAGAGGTGTATTCCTAGGTGGGTGACATCAGCAGGATTGCCAAAGGTGGTCATGTGAATTGTACAGAGTGTGCATACTCTAAAAAGCATTGTTCTTGTCTCAGGCAGACAGAGATACACACACAGTTGGACTTTCTTGGAATAGAACCCCTACCTAACTAGTTTTTCACACTACAGCAATATGCAGTTACAGCACGCGCAAAGGAGAATACTGGGTTACAGCAGTCCTAGATGTGTATTACTAGGTCGGTGACAGCAGGATTGCCAAAGAAGGGCATTCCAAGTGTACTGCGGGTCGTACATGTCTGTTACCTGCGTGTACCCGCTACTTACTGTCACGAAAACACATCTACACCTGCTCTACTTACAACTGCTTAAAAGTGTCTTATGCAGTTCTAATTGACAGTATCAACATAGCTTGCAGGCCTTGAACCCAAAACCATGTACACTGAGGTCACTGGACGTACCACTAAGCCATCTGGATTGTACACATGTTGCATAGAGACTATAATGCACATCAAACCACAGGTATTCCATAGTACTGAAAACAAATGGGTCAGTCCCTTTGCGTACAGATGTACAGTACCCTTGAATGTACTGTTCTCTGTGAAACAACAGAGAAAAGTCTAAATCGGTACAACTGTCATAAGTACACACACATATATATATATATATATATATATATATATATATATATATATATATATATGCACCTATGGGATGTGTACACAGACATATATATATGCATATACACAGACACAGCCATAGCCATATATATATATATATATATATATATATATATATATACATGTCTGAACACCCTTTGTGACACAGAATGGTTCCAAAGGAACTGATGTGTACACAAAACAAAGAGGCATTGTCTGTGTCATAACACTTAAATCATAAGCAGATCACCAGAGAAGAGATGGTTGTTGTGTATGTGGAGTTTGGGGTGGGGAATGATGGCTATTGTAATCTACCCCGGGGATTGTGGAGTTAGGGTGGGGGAATGATGGGTATGCACCTACACCACGGCGACAACTTTGGTGTCACTACTCGACAGTGCCACAGGAAAATAACATATCCAACTCTAGTCGTGCATGACCGTGTATTCTTTACCATTCCTAACTATGTAATAACTTGTAGAGGCCGGTCACCACGGTTGGCTACCATGGTGTGCTAAAAGACACTACACATGTGTATGCTTGGCTACAAGGTAGTCACACACACAAACATGCACACACATGCCAGTATTGCGCATACACGTCATGCCTATGTAAAGGTAACTAGAACAGTGGTATGCAGTTGGGTTATGTGCCACAAAACACATACACTTACACATACTGATTCCACGTCTGAGCTGGGTGACATCACAGGACCGATTACTCACAGTGGGGAGGGGGGAAGAGCGAGGTTTAGCAGTTGACAAGGATAAAGGTCAGTGCAAAAGGAGGTATCACTTTGGAATGCAGCAAAACTCGCTGCCATGACAGGATGCTGACACATATACACACACTCATCCATTTGCTGACACACACACTCAGACTTTTGCTGACACACACACACACACACACACACACACACACACACACACACACACACACACACACAGTTGCCAGTGGTGGGAGCAGAACTCCTGCCTATCTAATGTTCATAATTACAGTACTAGGCAGTTACGAGATGCGCCACAGAGATTACACAGCCCAAGGTAGTCTGACTGCCCTTCTACAATTGAGGACAACATCAGGGAGACTGACAGTCACAAATTACATAGCTGTAGACCTGTGTGTTTAAAGTAGGTATCGATTACAACCTGTATGCACAAACAAGACACATCATCCACAGGTAGGCCTGAGAGGTATAGTTGTAGCACAACAGGAACCTGAACCGCAGTATGGCCATCTGTGGAATGGAGAACTAGTATCACTATACAGGGTTACATTTGGCATGCTCATACACTTAGTAGCACAGGGCCGTCTGGGATGCACTATGACTACAACTACACAAGATTATACTGAGCATACTCATACACTTAGTGACAAAGGACTTATTGGATGCACTGACTCAAAGTACACAAGGTGGCAGTGGGTACGCTCATACACTTAGTAGCACAGGGCTGTTTGGGATGCACTCCGATTCTAAACACTGAAGGCCATAGTGTGCATGCTCAAACACTTACATGTACTGCACACTTTGTAATGGACTCCTATTGTAAACACACAGGTTAAGAGCTAGGTACATCTTACCTGTCAATATATATGCACATCATACTGGTTTACTACCTGATACCTGTATGTGACCTGTACATGATATATCTGTGTCTGTGCTGTGTGATACACATGCATACATGTACATGACGTACTGACATATATATGTTACATATACACATTCATGCATGTGTGGACATGACAGTCAATAGGTTACTTGGGTTGCACAGGTGGATGCTACCTACAGCATGTGTCACACACCTTGCTGCCCTGAAAGGCATACATTGACAGCAGGTTGTGGACAGTAACATTACATGTAGAACAGGAACAGTGGCATGTGCAAGCATAATGTGTGAGCCACCTTATGTAATGGTACTGAGGTGCAGGTGATAAGATGACCTCTCCCAGCTGTGGTAGTAGTTGTCATTATTACCAGGACCGCTACCCTAAGTATATCTACCATTGGTCATATACACAAGTTATGCCACTGTCCGTCACCTTACATGGGGCATTTTCTACCAAGCACATGAATGCCACACGCAGTGATGTCATGGTATGGGTGGCAACTGCTAGACCAGAACAATGAGCCAGTGTACTGCTGTTATTATGAGGTCGTCCAGTGTCTGTCATTCTGGCCTGTCATGACTGTACGATGAGCCTTCAACACAGAGCAAATGCATCCATGTTACATGTGTGTGTGGATAATACCTAGGTCGCATTTACCCATATAGCCGCATTGAAAGGCAAATGTCCTACACACAGAAGTAATACCCGACACCTACATGACAATTGCATTGGATGCCTATGCTAACCTGTGCTAGATGTGTGGCTTTAGTAATCCATTAGCTTAATGTAGAACCTACAGTGGGGAATACTGACATCTGTGCAATGAGGAACACCTGGCTGAAGGCTCTGTAGTGCACAATTGCACTACCACCATATAACTCAGATCCAGACTTGTGGGCCATAATAGTGGGTATGGACTATACCAGGTGGTGGTGTACACATATTCATAAAGAATACTCACATGTATGGACCACTACTCTGACATAACACATCACAGATGAGTCAGGTACAGGTGACAGTGGCAAATGCAGCATCCTAGGTTGTATCCACATATACATCCACCACCTTGTTCCCAGACTACCAACACACATCCATATGTGGTATGACATAGTATGGTAGACCACCAGATAACCCTCAATTGGTGGACTGTACTTAGGCCTACATCAACTATGCACTGTATGTACAGACATAGCTGCATAATGTGTTATGCAATGAAATAATACCACTGTTTGTAGCCTGCTCAGTTGTACACATACCAGGGCTCCTCGGATGTTGTCAGCATTAACACGGTTGACTGTTGCTGTACACATGTAACCAACACCATCATAGTTGGATATGACCTAACCGTACCTACCCTGGATATGTACATCCCACACTCACACAACATATATCACATTACCATAGCTTTCATTTACCTTTCTACATACAGGTGGCTACAGCCATTACACATATGCACATGGCAAATAGCATGCTAACACTACATAAGGTTTGATATCTATGTTGACAGAGGTAATATCCCCTCACTACTGGTCACCCATGACACCTATCATATCATACAACACCCCATGTGACATGTATGTCTTTAGACATGTCAACCTAATGCAATGCCTGCAAACATACCCAAATAGCAGGACCATAGGGCATACACAAGGCCTGTATTGACAGACTTGGGGAAATCCAGTTCTGCACTTTATGTTCCTGAGTAGTCACGGGTGATATGTTCATGACATGTACAGCCATGTGTGGCCACAGCTCCTACATATACCCCATGTCAACAACTGCAAACCATGCAAGCTGTGTGCTGTCTGGACATTAGCCTTAGTACCACAATAGACAGTTCATGCTGGGATGAGATGTTTACAAGCCGCAAATACTTGGCTATGTTTCACACATGGCATGGGGAAGGTGTGGAATGTTTCCTCTTGACCTGCTAGTGCACGTACTGATGTAGACCGCATATGTGTACATGTATTGCTGTTTGTGTAGATTCCATGTGTGTGCAGTGTCTGATGTCTGAATGTGACTGTTGTCTTAGTACATCATGCTGTTGCAATACAGCCTCAACACTGCCAACTTTATATGGTGATATGCTCTAAGTACAGTAAGCCATACATGAGGTACAGCCAGATGTTTGGACATGACTACTAAGTGGTGGGGCTTCTTTGCAGATGAATGATTACTGAGGACAGCTCACTGGTGTGCAACAACCAGGCCTACAATAACCTGTGTACCAGCTAAGGTCGGTTTTGTTAATTGAAGTGAAAGACAGACAATGTAGAATGCTGTAAGGGTGACACCGAAGACAAACAACATGACACCTGTAACAGTAATACCTCCCCTGTGCATATATTGTGCATATATTAGCACAGTTGTCATAGGAAATAGTTAGTAAGCATTGTACCGGATGTGATAGTGCTGTACTGCTGTAGTACCTATCATGAGATGACCATGTGTTTGATTCACAGTACTGGCACATGTGGGTTTGTGTCCATATATGTCACGTATGGTTGGGAATACACCCCACATGTTATCACTCTCCTGAACACTGTTGGATACACCGGTACAGAGTGAAGTGTAGAAAGAAAGCCATAGGCATGTGGTTGAACCACACACATGTAAAGTGTCTGTATGTGTGTGACAGAGGTGTATATCTTTGTGAATGCCAGTGTGTGTGTGTGTGTGTGTGTGTGTGTGTGTGTGTGTGTGTGTGTGTGTATGACTGTCTGGTACCTGAAGTGAGGCTGTATGTTACCATAGTGGAATGTTAATGGCCCTTCCCCCCATCCACTCAAAGCAGTGTAGCATGCCTGTTGATAACATAAATCGTAGACGGGCATACAAACCACCTGTAAACATGTACGCCCTGGGGTGTGTCCTGTTGTTACATAGCCTACTGATGGACCCCCCTCCCCACATACACTCACTGCACTTTAGTATCCCTGTCAATGACCTTGATCTTAGGACATTCCAACTACCTGTCCATATGTAATCTCTGTGGCGCATCTTGTAATTGCGTAGTACTATAATGATGATATGCACATGGGCAGGGGTTGACATCCGAACACTGGCAACTGTATGTGTGTGCGTCAGAGTGTGTGTGACTGTGTCTGGACTCTCTGAGTGCGTGGGCATGTCTGTGTTTGCATGCTGTCATGGCAGTGGGTATTACTGCTTCCCAATGTGATGCCACTATTTCCACCGGCCTTTACCATTGTCATCCAGCATACCACACTTTTACACACTTCGTGCTCCAGGTAACTATACGTGTGATGTCTACAACTATGGATGCTATGGCTCTAAACACAGTAGCTTACTACACAGCTATCATGCACGTGGATCATTAGAACAGTAAACATAATTAAAACATGGGAGAATATAACTGTGATGTGGAAGCTACAAAGTACATGAAGGTATTGTCATACTGACCTGTGAGTAGTCAACATGTACATATGGGACTCATGCATACACCAGCATCCCCTGGCACATGCATGTACATCTGAAAGAGGAAGACAGAATGTCAGGATGAACATGCTGTTAGTGTTGTTATACATGATATGTGCTGTCAAACGTACAAAATGCATTCCAAAACTGCAATAAATGTTATGTCTGCTGCCTGCCAACACTACTCAACAATATTATCCTACAATTGTCTACCTAGTATGTTCATCCTCTGCATCAGGCCATATGAACATGTCCCTGCACCAATGATGTAGATGACAGGGATGCAGTACAGCCATCATTATATGCACAGGGTGATAATGTTTGCCAGAGGCCTAGGCTGTGCCATTAGATGACATCATGCATGTGTGTTAGGGCCTGTAATATCATTGGGCATTTGTGGATGTTATGCGTGTGTGTGTTGAGGTGCCCTACATTTGCTTCCAGTGTGTGTGTGTATGCATGCACACAGGTCTGGTATGAGACTGGACTACACAGGAGTAATATTGACATCTGCAGACTGTACAAGTCAGGTGTCACAATTCACGGTGTCTGTCCATGGCCACGTGACCTGCACCTGACAGAGGTTGCACGGGCACTACCAGGCAGAGGTCAAGATTGGGTACCATCTGATGACACATGTCCACTGGAATCATGTCCCTCTTGGGACCATCCAGGACCATGTGCATGTGGCCTGCTGCATCCTGGTGTGGAGGGGGCATGTGCAGTAGCATGTTCACGTAGACCTTCAACAGGTGATGTAGATGGCCTACATCCACATGCTCGATGCCTCACTCCCACCAGATTTTCCAGCACAGACATTCCATGCTCGAGAATTGAAATGCCATGGTCAAGGACGCCCACCATGTCACCCAATCATCTATCCATAACATCTGCATGATGTTGGTGAGCATTTGCAAGTGCCTGGATGTTGTTGGTTAATGCACAGACAGAAGCCCTCTGAAGCCTCAGACTGTCTCTGTTGTGCCATTCAGCACGTGCCTGTGCCTCCATTACAGCCCGAAACATGCGTCTGGTGACACCATCTGATGTGCTTAGTCCTGCAGGGGCATGTTGGCCAGTGGTCCTCCTATGAGCAGCACTGGGCACATGACTGTGTGGGACATCACCTGTCTGTTGACTGGGAGCATGGTGTGCAGGCACACCTTCCATAGTCACCACACTTCCCTGTTCCATGCTAAAACCTGCCAACATTCCTTCCTCTAGGCTGGTGGTGATGGGGCATGTGCAGGCAGGGGAACTGTGTGCAAGGATGAGGGGGAGACTGGTGGAATGGCAACCAATGGCACAGATTCAGCCCCTGACTACCCTGCCTGTGCCTCAATCATACTATCATCACTGCTAGAGTCTGTGGTGACACTAACATCAGGTGGACCGCAGGAGGGCAATGCACCTACATCAACACCTGTGAGGGGAAGACAAGAACTGTACATTACAAGTTATACCAGACACACACATACACAGAGACACACACACACACACACACACACACACACACACACACACACACACACACACACACACAGAGATACACACACATACACACACACACACACACACACACACACACACACACACACAGAAACACACACAGAGTACAACACACAGAGACATACAGAGTAGAACACACAGACACACACAGAGTAGAACACACAGACACACACACAGACACACACGCTACATGCATGTGATATGGAGGATGGCATTCAGCATAGACAATTATAGTTTCAGCTTAGGCAATTATAGTGGTAATCATACATCCCTGAGTTGCACACAACAGCATGCATGTGGTATAGCAGACGGCATGCACCTTACATAATTATAGTGGTGGTTAGCATACATACCTGTATTGCACCCTTTGTGTTAGTAGCCTATGCCCCATACCTCTGCAACACAATGCATGCACTTTGCACCATTGCACTGCACTGCCATGGTGTGTGCAACATACTCCACATGTTAACAGACCATCACCGACCTTTGTACATCTGCCACTGATGTTTTCTGTTGGCCACCACCCCTATGTGTGAGGACATGAGCAGTAGGGTATGTCGACTGCATACTATGTTTGCCTGAGCCCTAGCTTGCATATCTCCCCCAAAGCAGTGCATGTCTGTTCAACATTATTCCGACTAACCCTGAGCTGAGTGTAGACATTGTGCATGTGGCTGTACACATATGTTTGACATGGCTGTCCCTACTTTGCAATGGTGCCACAGACCAGCACAGGTGTACAGTACACCAGCCTGCTGTGTGGCATATGACCTTGCCAATGACATGTAGTATGACATGTCTTCTGCTGACGTGTTGAATGACATGCATACATGCGTAACGCAATGGTTTCCTTTCCACTCTACAGTATGGTAATGGTGTCCCAATGCAGGTATGTGTTATACTAACATGGGCCTTCAGCCGATGCAATGTTGTCTGTCCTCCCTACATACATGCAGGGACATACTGCACATTGAGCTGATGTGCATAGCCATTGCAGGGCATCATGTGGCTTCACAATTGCTGTACAGTGTGAGCTACTGGCATAGTTCATAGCCATGACTATGTTCACTTAGATTACATATCTAATGTGGAATGTGACCCATGTCACCGAGGTGTATACACAATAAACCTTAATGTCGAATGTGTGACACAGGTCACAGTAGGGTATAAGGATGACACCCTTGCACATCTGCAACCATATTACTGATACCTGCCAACTATGCCCACACATGGTTAATGTGCAAGTTCTCTATGTCCCACATGCCATCTGTGTGCCTCACACACATGAGAAGCAGGCATGACAGTGATGTCTGATACCATCAAGGTGAATCTACTGTATCTGTGGCAGGATGTGGATATATGTGTATGTTGTGCAACACATGTATGTATTTGGATACTGTATAGGTGCATGCTTCCATGTCGTGACACACTCCAGATGTTCAGGACATGTTATGTAGTGGTTTCATGTTATGCCTACACAAGCTGTGCACAGGCCTTTCTGCTGTTTAGTGTTTCACATCTGCAATAGCACCTTTACACAAAGGCCATATTTGTATTGTGTTGAGCCAATGTACAACAGGGTGTAGACACATGTACATCACTTCTACTGTGTGCTTTGTTTCATGTCTCTGGCCATCCTCCATGGCCATGTGTACACATGTGCAGTCCAATGGTTGTGATGGCCATCGTCTTTCACATGTCAGTGTTATCCCATATGGATCATCAGAAATCGGTACAAAAATTACACAACTCCATTATGTTACACAACTATAATATGAACAAAAATCTAATTGATGAAGTGATAGTAGTAACAATGGATCTTTATAGTACACAATAATAATGGGTTTTGAACAACCTGAGATGATGAGTATTCTGTTTTGGGTGGAATGCTAATGCATACAATATGTAAGGCATAAAAGTTAGTGATTAATGGTGAGAAAGAAGTGAGGAGGAAAAGAATTAGAGTTGGCAGAGTTATGGGTGGGAGAGGTTAGGAGAAGGAGGAGGAGTTAAAAGGGGTGAAAGCAAGAGCATTTCCAAGTTGAAGAGAGATAGGAGTGGAGCAAATTTTTAAAAGAGGGGAGGTTCTATGTAGTTCGGATATGGGGAGGAAGTGAGTTCCATTTACGAGCTAGAGAAAATGACAGTAGAAGTTGCCCAGGAGTACATAAGGGTTTGTACACCTCAAGTAGATTCTGATTATTGGACCTAAGGGATCAGTTAGGGATATACATGCTAAGGATGGAGGAGAGGGAGGGGCATTGAGATGGCTTAAAGATAAGTTTGTGAGCAGTAGAGAGAGCTGAATGTAAAAGAGATAGTTGGGGAGCTCCATCCAGTTCAGGGAGTGTAAGGCGATGCAATGGTGGGAGGAGGATTTGGAGCTGGTGGCAAACCTGGAGATTTTATTGTAAAAGGATGCCAATTTAGCATTAAGAGTGGCTTGTAGATTGATAAAGAGAGGGGACCCATACATGAAGGAGGGAAGGAGGTAGGTGGTAGAGAGTGTGAGCTTAATGAAGAGGTAAGGAATTGATTATGATGATAAAGCATTCCAAGCTTCTGGTGAGTTTTCTTGATGTTGGTTTGGAGGTGAATGCTGAACTTTAGTTGTTCATCAATAAGGACACGCAGAAGTTTAGTGTATGGAACTATTTCAATAAGAGTCATGTTTTGATTTACTATAGACAAGGAGTTATGGTCTATTTTGGTGTTTGTAGATGGTGTAAATATCATAATTTTTAGATGCACTGAGAGCTAGGTGGTTGTTAAGTATCTATGTGTCAGTGCTGTTAAAGGCAACCTGAGTAACATGCATGAGTTTGGGGAGAGAGTCAGCAGAGCAAATGATAGTAGAGACATCTGTGTATTGGACTAGTTTGGCATTTGGGATATAGTGATGAAAATTATTAATGAAGATGTTGAATAGTAGAAGTCCCAGGATAGAGCCTTGAGGGACACCTGTCAGAGTGTCAAGGTAAGAGGAGGTACAGTCATTCCATCTGATGGCCTGCTGCCTATTTGAGAGATTACTGGAGAACCAATTGATGGAAGAGGAGGAAAGGTTAGGTAGAGAAAGTCTGGACAAATGTAGACTATGGGAAATGGTATCAAAGGCCTTAGATAGGTCTAGGAGAGGGGTCAATACAATGTTTCCAGAGTTGACAGTGGTTGATTTTAGCAAGGAAAGACAGAAGGGCTGTGGTGGTACTGTGTTCTGGTCTGAATCCATGCTGCATTGAAGTCAGCAAATGGTTTTCTAAGAGGTAAGGTAATAACTGTCGGTGAATACATTTCTCGAGAATTTTGGAAATGGGGAGAGAATGGCTATAGGGTGGAAAATGGAGATATCTGTGTTGTTACCCCCTTTGTGTTAGGGAATGATGAAAGCTTTTTTCCAGATGAGGGGTACATAAGATTCTTGGATGGAACGCTTGATTAGAATACAGATAGACAGAGCTATGCCACTGGCAGCCAGCTTGAGGAAATTAGATGGTAAACTGTCTGGGGCATTAGAACATGGTTTTAATTTTTGGAGGAGTTTTTTTTATGGTGTTGACAGGAATGGGTTTGAGGGTGAAGGGAGGGGGTGGCTGGTGCTGGTAGCAGAAGGAGATGAGTTATAAGTGAGAGGAGTGTATGGAGGTAATGACTTGTTATGGAAAGATGTGGTAAGCTTGGCTTTAGAGACTATGAAGAAGGAGTTAAATTTGGAGGCTAAGATGTGATTAGGGGAGCTCCAAAATTTCTTGGGGTTGGATTTGTGGATGTTCTGAAGCCTACAGTAGTAAGATTTGTGATCAGAAGTGATTTTCTTTTTAACTCTATTATGGAGCTGTTTGAATTCAGTAAGGGAGCTAGGTTTTTTGTATGTTTGGTAGATTTTCCATGATTTATCCCGGGTATGCATGAGAGTTAATATTTCTTTAGAAAGTCAGGGGGCAGTTTTGGATTTCATTCTTTTAGTTCTAGGTGGAGCGAAGCTGTTGACTAGGTTTATGAATGAAGCATTAAAGTACGTAACAGCTAGGTCAAGTGGAAGAGTTTTTAGAGGGTTCCAGTTTATCTGTTTCAAGCAGTCAGATAAGGATTGAGGTTTAAAGTTAATGAGGGTACGGGCTAAGATATACTTATGTTTTATGTGTAAGGAGGAAGGTGAGTGACGTATGAAGGTGGGGAAGTGATCGCTAAGGGAATCAGGCAAGGTGTCACTGTCAGAGATATTGTTGGGAAGGGAGACTAATATCCTGTCTAGGATGCTACCTGATGATTTAAGTTTGTTAGGCCTTGTAGGAGAGTTTATTAATTGAGAGAAGTTGTAAAGGTTTATGTTTTTGGAGTTGTTGGCTGAGTGGATAGAAGCCCAGTTGATATTAATGCCCCTAAGTATAATTGTTTCATTGTTTATATTAGATGAGAACCAGGAAAGAATGTCTTCCAGTATGGGGATATTGTTACCAGGTGGAATATACAGGGCATCTATAGCTATGTTTTTGTGGTTGCTGATTTTTTTGGAGGGCCAAGGTTAGTTTGGCTGTAGAGAACTGAGGAATAGGGTTAGTGTAAGGTGTCACTGTTAGAGAAGAAGAAAAAAGTAGAGCTACTCCACCTCCTTTCTTTTGTATTCTGTCATGTTGTATGATTCGATAGTTGGGGGAGGTGATTTCAGAGTTTTTCAGTTGGGGTTCAAGCCATGTTTCAGAGAGAGATACAATGTTGAGCTGGTTATGTGAGAGCCAGGTTTTTTATTACAAAGGCTTTGGGCATTGATAGTAGTGAAAAGGAGAGACTTGTGAAGAGTGGGTGAGGGGGGTTGCAATTGAGTTAGTATTCTGGTTGGTGGGGGGCAGGGTTTGGGTGTATGTCTTTGGATAGGAGGATAGAGATTAGTTCCAGAAGAAGGAATAAGTATTTTGTAGAGCTCCCAGAGTTGTGGTTGAAAGAATGGGAGAAACTGGGATAAGGATTTTGAGGGATTGTGACTATATTAGAGGTGACTAGGAGCTTTCTGTTAAAGAGGAGAGAATCAGTGGTGTGGAAGAGGTAAGGGAAAATGTTGCCAGAGTAGAAGGCGTCTTGTTTGGGATGAGTAGAGGTTATGTGGAAGGAAGGGGAATAAGTGAGGTCAGGAAGGCAGGTAAGGTGGAGTAGGAGGATGAGGGAGGAGAGAAGAAGTATTGTGAGTATTGTTTTTGCAGGTATAGTGTGCATAGCTATTGTGGTGCAGAGTAGAGATATAATGTGATACAAAGGAGGCAGAGATAGGTGATTATAGGAATTCTGTTTAGATAGTTTGGATGTTGTAGTTGGGGGAGTAAGATTTACAGAGGATAAGGAGTGAATCAATTAGAAGGAGGCAGGGTAATAGTAGACATGTGAGTGCGATGTGGTTTGATATGCTGACTTTGGTGAGGGAGTGGTTATGTGGCTACAAATGAACAGGTAGTGAGGGTGGGTAGGAACTGGGGGCAGGGTAGGGGAACAGAGTGAGCCCAAATGGGCGAATGGAGTGGGTAGAGCTGAGAAGGAGTAATGGGCGAGAAGAGAAAGTCACCAAAAACTATCAGTGAATAAACAGCACTGCTAAAGGATACAAAGCTGCAGGCAAGCACAATGTGAGTGAAATAACAAGTATAAAGTAGGGGCTGAGTTTTAAAAGGTTGTGGTTAAAACATGTCAGGGGACTTACAGATGAGGGGTAATGTCACAGAGAAAAGTATTAGACTGAGTGCAGCAGGACAGTAGTAGAGAATAATGTGCTTGAAATTAGGAATGGGGCGTGCTGCCATCTAGCGGTGTAACTATGGATAATTATTTTGAGAATCAATTTAGGAGGGAAAGAAATTAAGTTACCAGGGGGTTGGAAGAGCTGGGAGTAGGAGACAGCTTTAGACATGCTAGTGTGCTCGCTGTAGGTAGACACAATTATATTTGACAAAACACCGGGTAAAAATTAATCAATACATTCTCTGTAGAGATTAGGAAGAAGAAGTTAAAGGTGGTTTGAATATTTTTGGTGCACACCCTTGGAAGAAGAATGCTGGTCTGGCTACCAAAGTGGAGACACCCGCAGTTAATCTACAAGTGCGAGCTGTAAACAGAGAAAGATTAAGTAAAAGAAGGTAAAAACCAATGTAGAGCAAAAGTAGCTTAAAGGAGAGAGAATAGGACTGGCTAAGGAAGGGGGAGTTTACTACAACAAATTAGTGTGGTTAAACAGATAAAATATAGTGCAGAGTGTACTATAACTACACATTCTAATTTCATGTATTTTATCTGATGAAGTTTTTAACTTAAAGAAGAAATCATTCTTGTATTCAAGTATTTTTGAATTAATGGATTAAATTGTTAAAGGATAAAGTGTATTTCATTTACCCTAGAGTCCGAATAATGTAGCTTCAGCATACCACTTTTTTGTACTTTGTTTCTTTGCTTTTTTGGAGACTGGTTACATATATTGTCTTATATTACATGTATATAAAAGCAAATCATTCTTGTTTTATACATCACATTACAGCCTAACTCACTTGCCCATTGTCTTATATTGTACCTCAGAAAAAAACATCAAAAAGAAAAAAATGTCTTAATCAAGTAAAATATTTGGTGACATAAAATGGTGAAAGCTTGACTGTTGCCCAAACAATTCTAGTTCAGCTAGGGTACCTAGGCATTGTAGGAGGTGACTGGGATTGGAACAACCAAACTATCTAAGCCTTCCCTTTACAGGAAGGAGACACTTCAGTCCTGCTGTGATATCGCCACCTACTGTAATATGGGTGGCAGTGCAGCATGACAGGAAGCAGAGAGAAGCAGAGTGCAGACATCAGGCCTGCCTAGCAACATTCTGTTTAGAAACTTGGAATTAGCTTGGATGTAAAAGCACATACTTGCCTTCAGATCAGCTTGACAGGCTTCAGTTTTGCAGAACATCCAGCAGATATGACAGGTTGTGGATAAACATTATTATGACAAATTCCTTAACTCAACAAGAATAAAGCCCTGATCCTCAGCCTCATTTCTCTTGGGGCCCAGTGGTAGTGGAGATAGTGGCAGGGTGATGAACTGCATAATTAGGGTAGGCTTGATAATCAGTAGGGAACAGGAATAAACATCTTCAGAAAAATATCTAGAAATGATACTCAGCAATAAACTTGTACATGGTGAGCAAATTCTCTCTGTACTGTCAGAAAGTTTTATCATTTACTTGGAATGCTTACTAGAGTAGAGTGTACCTAACACTTGAACTAGATCTAAGCACATTTATGTCATAGTATTCGCAAAACTTTTATAAAAGGACTTTCAGGCAGAAAGATAAACTCCCGGAGTCTCTATGCCCTGCACGGAGTGCATGATTAGTGCAGGAGCTCTAGCAGGCAATATGTCTGCTGTGCGATCCACGAACAGCCTGCAGGGGCATGCACGAGAGCTCCTGCACTAATCATGTATGGACTGAGCCCTGGTATGCAAATCACCTCAATTGCAAGAGGAATTCATGCAAATGAGGTGATTTTGCAATCCAGGAAGCTTGCAATAGATTGTGCAAGACTAGTGCTATCTGCAGAAATGTACTCTGTTAGTAACCAAGTACATTTCTGCAAAATCCGAAATGGAGCTATGACAGCTCCAAATAAAGGCTGCATATCATAGAGGAAGCATGCCAATGGCCAAGTATAAGGCCATTGGCATTGCAAACAATAAAAAACATAAAAAAAGGAACTTTTGGGGTTTTTTTCGCTGATCTCGGCTGTTTAAGCATAGGGCAGCGGCGCACAAATGGGATCAGGGGGAAAATAATAAAATAAACCTAAAATAAGCATTCTAAAATCAGTATTCTGCCATGCAAGTCAATGGCAGGCAGAAGACAATCTGGCCAGTGATTAATGGTTGCTAAAAAAGGAGGTCCAGTGTGAGACATGTAACTATGCATTAGCAGGCAATCCTATGCAAATGAGGGGAAGGATAGTGAATCCCAGTTTTCCCCAGGATGTGAGGCAGGTCCCAACAGTGTAAGAGTATGAATAGCTGGGTGCAAGACTAGGATATAGGTGATATCACAGGGGGGTGTGTCAGGCATACTGTAAGTGGATTGGAGTCCTATGGCTCTGTACTGCTCCTAGGTTAGCACAGCTAAGCTAGGGGGTGTGTCTAAACCTGCCTAGCACTCTTTAAAATGCCTAAGTGGGTGTGCACGCTGTGCACTGGGCTTTATAGGAAGAAAAAAAGGTTAAACCAGGAAATAGCAGCAGTGTGCACATTTGAGCATTCTGTTTGTGCGAATCGCACACAGGCTTAAACAGGAAGGCAATGGGAAGGGAAAACAGCAGTAGGAAGGTAATCAAGGAGAAGTAGTTTAGCTGGCAGGGGAAATGTATCAGAATCATCTGATTACACAGACAGCAGACCAGCCCAGCCCAGAACACTGCTATAAACTAAGCAAACACCTTCCCCTCTGGTTTTTCCCACACTCTACACCACCGGTGTATAAAAGCATGGAAATTTTAACAAACAAAGCTACAAAATGAGAAGGGCTGCAGCAGGCAACATAGAACAACATGTGCTAGAGGCTGAGGGTGGTGAGGATGTGAATGCTGGCAAACAACCCACAGTGAGGAGACAAAGAAGAGTGTACAGACCCAGGGTAACCTACCAGGGGCTACATGAGCTGGAGATAGTGGAGCACTATAGGGTGGACAGAGACCTCCTACAGCAAACTGTTGAGCTGTGCCAGCCACACCTGACACACCAAACTGACTGAGGGGAACCCATCCCAGTGGATACCAATGTATGTGCAGGCCTAGGTATACTAGCCACAGGTACTTCCCAAAGCACAACTGGGGATAACATGGGGATCTCACAGGCATTAGCATCCAGAGTATTCCACCAGTTCCTGGATGCCATGTCAGCACATGCCAGTGAGCACATATATTTCCTCAATACCCATGAGGTGTTGACCAGCAATATGCATCTCTTCCACCAAATAACAAAATACCCTGGGGTAGTGGGTGCTATAGACTGCACGCACATACACATCAAAGCACCACCCGGTGAGCAGGGTAGGGCCTACATCATCCACAGGGGCATCCCCTCCATCAACTTCCAGGTCATTTGTGATGCCCAGGGCATTATAATGAATGTGTGTGCTGGCTGCCCTGGAAGCTAAGATTTTTCCAACGTATGGCATTTGATGCAGCTGTACCAGAGATTTGCCAATGTGGACATCCCCTATGGTCGCCTAGTGGAGGATGCTGGGTACACACTGGAGCCGTGGCTGATGACACCCATCAGAAATGCACACACACCTGAACAACAACGCCATAATGAGGCACACGCACAGGTCAGACATATAATAGAATATGTGTTTGGGATGCTCAGGTCACAGTTTCGGTGTCTGGATACATCTGATTGAGCCTTGTAGTATTCACCAGCTACATGTACCTAAATTGTTATGGTATGTGCTATGCTACACAATATGATCCTGCGGAAACAGCTGCAGCAGGCACAGCATGGGGCAGGGCGACACAGCCCCCCACCAATGCCAAGGCCTGCACAGGCACAGAGTGACCCAGAGGAGGAACAGCCGGAGCCTGTCTCACTAGGCAGAAGGAGGCGTGCCTAGTATGCCCTGGCCTTGGCAAAGAGGCAACGCATAGGACATGCACTGACACAGTAACGGCCCAGGGAATGACACCTCTCTCTGACTCACACATACAGTAAAAGGGTTGCCAAATATGACACTACCTGTGCTCAACCATGTATAAGGGAGTGTACGCTGTGCATCCGACATAGGCAGCCCTCCAGCACCATCTACAAGTCTGGCACACCCGCAAGTTACGTCAATCAACCTACCAATTGCCAAATGGAGTAGAATGTGTTGTTACCTGTAGTTATGGTATGGATGTGAGTATGCAAGAGAATTTGGTGGCTGAATGTTATGGCAGCAGTCAGTAGACACCCATAGTGGCAGCATGACATCTGTAAAACATACTGGAGTCACCATAGTAGCCAGTACTACACAGGGTGACAAAACTCACTGCAGGAAATGTGCTGTGCAAAATGTGTGTCCATATGACCCACACATGCCAGTCAGGATGGTTCACATACCCAAGAACAGTCTCAGTCAGCAGGACAGGTATAGACAAACCCAAACAGAGCCTGTGCCATGGTCCCAGAATAATGGCTGTGGTTAAACCTGCCTACACAGACTGACCACAGAAGGGCAGGCAGTTGGATGTTAGTTCTGAAGGGTAAAAAGTCAGACAATAATATGTAGGGCAACCAAAGCCATAATCTGTAGTACACTGGTATGCCTCTAGTCAGCATGATAGTTAGCAATACAGAATGAAATGGAATATCTGACATACCAGTACGGTCATAGCTAATGTGTACATGTTTCACATGTGGCCCCCACATCCAACATAGTAATGTAAAAACAGTCAGGTGTGCCCCGCCCAACCCTGTGTAGAAATGTAGAAATAGTCAGGTGTGCCCCCCCCATCCTACATAGTAATGTAATAACAGTCAGGTGTGCCCCCCAACCCTATGTAGAAATAGTCAGGTGTGCCCCTCCATCCTACATAGTAATGTAATAACAGTCTGGTGTGCCCCCCCCCATGCCTGTGTAGAAATATAGAAACAAGTCAGGTGTGCCCCCCCGCTATGCAGAAATGTAATAACAGTCAAAGCCAAATGATCGATGGATACCCTGGAGAGACACCATACTACCTGTTGGTGTACAACACAAAGGTCAGCACTACAGCACAAACTACCTGGACACGATCCACAAATTCAATACAGACAGCCATACTGGGCATGCTCACACACTTAGAGAAATGAAGGCAATGTCAGCCTATGACATACTGAAAGGTCACACTGGGCATGCTCACACACTAACACATGAAGGCCATGACTGCCAACACCAGTGGACCAGACATATCTGACAGTTGCAGTTGTTAGTGCAGACACTTGTCAGTATGCACCACTTATGCCTTGCATACACAGTGGATAGGAATACAGACATATATGTCAGGACAACACACTAAAATAAGCCAAAGGTAGACGTACATAGATGTGTGGAAGAGGGTCACTGTGACAAGGAGCCATCCAGGCCTGTCCCACCCAGCACACAGCCAAAGGGCCCCAAACACATGAGGTGCAGATGTCACTCACTGCAGATACTAGCCACCAGTATCTGTCAGCATTACAGACTATGTGGTGCACGTGCCAGCTGTGCAACATGACTGTACAAGGAAGTAGTCATCTAGTAGCTGTATGCACATACCTGTGACATATGACCCCGTGTGTGCCCGCATGTGGTGTGTCAACCCCTAGATGAATGGGTTATGGCCCATGCACACACCGCCCTCCCCTTAGCCATGCTATGACAAGCCTGCTGAGGTCATCCAATGTGAAATACACCTTTGGGAGAACTGTAGCCCACTAATCTCCATAGCGTGTCTTGTAATTGCATACTGCTGTAGTGTGATAAAGTAGTTAGCTAGGTGTTCTAACCCCAGACATGGCAACTGTGTGTGTGTGTGTGTGTGTGTGTGTGTGTGTGTGTGTGTGTGTGTCTATCTGTCTCTGACTACGTAAAGAGCAATGCTTTTTAGGGTACTCACACTCCTTACAATTCATATACTCAACTTTGGCAAAGCTGCTGATGTCACCCATCTAGAAATACACCTCTGGGAAGTCTGCAGCCCAGTAATCTCTGTAGCATTTTCTGTAACTGCGTACTGTTGTAGTGTGATAAAGTAGTTAGGTAGGTGTTCTAACCCCAGACATGACAAATGTGTGTGTGTCTGTTTGTCTCTGACTGAGGAAAGAACGATGCTTTTTAGGGTACTCACACTCTTTACAATTCATATACTCAACTTTGGCAAGGCTGCTGATGTCACCCACCTAGAAATATACTTCTGGGAACATTATAGCCCAATAATCTTTGTAGCACGTCCGGTAACTGCGCACTACTGGAATGGGATTTAGAACTGTGGTAGGGTTCCATCCCCAACCATGGCAGTTGTGGATGTTTTGTGTGTGTTTCAATGTCTGTGTACAGAGCAATACTTTATAGGCTAGTCACCCGCAGTACAGTTGAAATGCCCTTCTTTGGCAATCCTGCTGATGTCATTCCTTGTGAAATACATCTTAGGGGACTGAGCTCTCTAATAATCCCTTTGGTGCGTCCTATAACAGCTCCATGCTGTAGTGTGATATAGACCTTGGTCAGGGGTTCTCTACCCACACATGTCAATTGTGGATGTTTTGTGTGTGTCTCACTGTCTGTGTAGGGAGCAATGCATTTTAGGCTACTCACTCGCAGTACATTTGAAATACCCAACTTTGGTAATCCTGCTGATGTCATTCATTGTGAAATAGACCTTTGGGAAGGAATACCTCAGTAATGTCTGTGGTGCATACTATAAATGTGTAGTGCTGTAGTATAATAAACTAATTAAGTGGGGGTTCTACTCCCACACATGAGAAGTGTGCATGTGTGTCTTTGTAACATGTATCCTGTGTAGAGGTGGGGGTGAGTGTGTGACAGCTGTGGCCAATGTGGAGCAGGTTTTGCATATTACTTATATGGTGGCCATAAGATATATCACAATGTCAACCGTACTGGGATAACAGATGTAAAATAGCTGAGAGGCTGGGGTGCAAAGGCATACCCATACATGTGACATCAAGGCCAGACAATCACAGTTAACAACCCCAGTATTACCCAGAGCACACTCTCAACCCATGTCTCATACATACACATGCCTAGGCAATAGCCAATATGTGGGTAGTACACTGCATATTGGCCACCGATAGTAACTATGGAGTGACAGCAGTGGGCTACAGAAGGCATGTCACCCTGCCCATCTGTCCAATATGCATGTACATGCAGACAGTGCACCTCCCCCATGTTTCCCAATGGACACCAGCACCACCTGTGGTGCCTTCACATGTGACCCAAAACAGACATACCATGCCTGACAACATGCCCTGTATGGACAGATGCCACTGACACCAGGGAATGCTGTTAGCATGGTATCAATGTAGGTGCAGGGTAAACCTGCTGACCATTACCAGTACCTGCCACATGTGAGCAAGACTGGCACATCTGATGATAATCTGTGTTCACAACATGGGCCAGACACCCTAGGTACAGTTTCATATGTCACTGTACATGCATGTTGGAGGTGTGCACATCGTAGATGCCATCCATGTCATGGAGTAAGGAACACATACATGGCAGGGGATGCACAGCAATGGCTGCATACAATAGCCACCCAGGTGACTTGATGGGGGATACAATACCCACCTGTGTGGGCACATGCAGAAACAATAGCCCTGAGCCACAATGCAGACCATTGTCATGTGGCCTGATGTCAAGGTATACCCATCACCTACCCTTGTACAGGCTGCTGGCACAGTTGACCACCACACACCCATGACGTACTGGCACCCAGTGTGTTCGTGTGTGTGTTGTATGGTGCGTATGTCCACATCCACACTCACTACAACCCCCCTGGCCATACTGAAGCATGCTGTCTGATGTCTGACACCTCCTCATAATCTTTGCCCATACGACCTCCTTATGACTCGTGTGGTGGATGTGATACCTGTACATTGATGTGTTGTGGCAATCCCACTAGTGATGAGTTGTACTCCTGGCCCTGCCAAGTGTGTCAATGTGTGTGTGTCCCTGTGAGAGTGAGAGGGCAGGCACATGTATGTCACCTACCATATATCTACCGTATCCCTGTTGCAGATGTCACTCACCATCACATATATGTTTTGACTGCTCCACAGCAGGTAACCCATGTGGTGCATCAAATAACTGCATCGAACTGTGATAGCACTACATAGTTGTCGGGGGGGTTGATACCCTGTGCTGATAGGTGTATGACACAAACATGCTTCAGTTTTACACTCCCACCCCTCCCTGACATGTATTTGCCTCTGTCTGCCTCCCCCACTCCCTCCCTGGTGGATGTGGAGACCCACACCTGCTTTGCTTAGGCAGCAGCATGTGTATTTTAATTGATGCTCATGATCAGCTGATGGCCTCTGCATGAATTGCAGCCCTCCCCTAGCTGATTGCATGTGGAAAAGCTGTGGTAACATTCCCATAGCCAATTGCATGGAAACACACTCCAATATCTAGGAATATCATGGTGGTGCTGGCCCTTTTCATTCACTGTGAGCAGGAACTAGATCTGTTGTTTGGCAAACAGCATCTCACATGGATTGGGGATTTATCTCTAACAACATACACTGTGGAAAGAGGGCAACAAACAGGAGGGGGATGTGCTGACCTGACTGCAGACTGTAAGTGCTGCTATACTGCATTTGGAGTAATGTTGGTTTAACAGTGTTTGTCTGGATATGGCTGTCATACATGTTGCAATATCAGCCATGTCAGTTCCATGTATATGAGGAATCCCCATTTGCAGGGTCATCTGCAGACTGGGCACTGTTGTGCCTTTGGTTTTATGTGTTAGCCATGGAGCATCTATCTGTGGAATGCAGAAGGTAGTGTGAGTATTTCAGTCTTTAGATGGTGAAGGCCGTGAGAGTTACTGACTTCATATCCCTCAAAGGACATATGTTGCAACAAACCCCATTACAATGGTAAATGTATGAGGTTATCACAGCAACATGTCTATATTGGGCCTGTGTATGTGCTGTCAGCCACACCTCTGTGAACATATGTCATGCATGAAGTGGTGCATATGTGCTGTACATCATAAATAGTGTCATCATATCTGATAACAAGCCAGTGATATATCAGACTGCTGCACATGTTATGTACAGTAGGGATTATATTTCATGACATAACCTGGACATTCTATGGATGTTTGTACAGTACTGAGGTCTGTGTAGTGATGGTGAATGTCGGCAGTGTATGTATTGTTAATATGTACTTTAGCCTGTGTTCAGACTGTGGTAGATGTCATTATTCTAGTTCCCCTTCTATCTGACGTTACATGCTGCTACACTGTATGGTACCATTTTGGCGTACATGTTTGTAGGGCCATACACACACATGTCTCATACCGCAGACAGCCATCAGACCAAACTGTGTAGCAGCCCAGTATATGTAAGGTCATTCTGTGAGTGGCATATATGAGGATGGTGTAGAACAGATAGTCCATATACTGTAATATTATGCTAGCTTACCATATGTGGCTGTGTCCACATTGGTTGTGGTTATGCAATTTCATACAGGTGCATCTTACCCTGTGCTGTGACATGCCTGTTGAGCCTGCTATATATGCAGGTACATGTGCATTCCCCTATAGGAGATGTAGGCCAGTGCTGAGCCAGTCTGCCTGTAGCCTGCACAGTGCATTGTTACATGCCTAGCAGCTTAGTGTACTTACCCAGTGAGATGTCATGTGCAAATACTTGCCAGATGTACTGCTACCGGGCCTCCCTTAAAAGTCATGTATGTCAGACAGAGCAGTGGGATGCTGTTCAGATGCATGTCAATATCTAGTGGGTAGTATGTGTCCATGGCACCCCTGACCAGCAGTCATTATGTGGCAGGCCAGACAGGAGTGTGTGAATGCAAAACCTATGGTGGCAAATGTATACCAGTCGTTATGTGTTATACCCATCTACATGGCTGTCTACATCTATATTGTTAGGCCTGGTACACATGTTGTGCACTAAGGGATTATGTGTATACCTCTGAACTGTTCAGGGTGTGTCCAAAGTTCCACATATATTGGCCAATATCTCTGCTGCACTCCACAGGGGCATTACATGCTAGCGGCTGGTGTTACAGGGTGTGTGTTTGTACATACTAGTTTACCTTGGAATGCAGTCTGTCTGCATAGCTCACTACTGTGGGCCTATCCTCTTGCTGGACAGAGGTATACCTATCATGTGTTGTTCGTCCACCACACAGGTCCTGTGGCAGATATTACACTGGCAGTGTGTGTGTTGAGTGCTATCAGTACATGGCTACATCCATTTCTGTTTCTAACCTCAATTCCCTGACTAAGGGCATGTTGCAGACTATCCTGTAACACCAGCATCTTGCTTAGTGTATGGCAACAGTGTTCCACATATGTGCCTGTGTTCCAGCCTCTGTCCTCCATCTACATACCAAGCTTTGCACATATGACATGCTGTCGGGGGTTTTTCTGTGGTGGGCTGTGAGTATACCACACTGCCATTGCTGCCATCAGTCCACTGCTGTTGTATCCCCCACACATACAGTGGGGCTGGGGCCATATATGTGTGGGTGTCACCTACACAATACATGTGTGCCTTTATGCACTCCAGAGGCCAGTGTATGTAACAGTGGTATATGGCTCTGTATTATTGAGTCTAGGTGGGGAGCACCATAAATGAGCTAGGCTGTTACAAAATGTGAGGGTATCAGGGGTGAGCTGTCGCAATGTATCTGGATGTAGAGTAAGGTATATTTCACCTATATTTACATTACTTACATGAATTGGGGTACTGCAAGCCTACTGCCTCCAGCCATACAGACTATTCTGTTTGTCGGTGTGCTCGTGATGGCCTCAGTTATGCCCTGTTATGTAACAGTTACAACCCATTTGATCATATAATGTCTTTACCACCTACTACGTTTGTACAGAGTGTAGATAGAGGCTACTGAACTACACACCTGCAGTACATACTGTTGATTGTTTGGTATCCTGTGGCCCAAGCTATCTTCACTATTGTACAATTTGAAGGGCTTGGCCTGGACAGCAACAGTTGTGAACCTTTCCAGACTACTGTATTAGTGTAACTTTTTCACAGTTGCAGTACTCTGTTTATATGGTTGTCAGTATCTGAGCAGATATATGACATGGCATATAGAAAAGTAATAGTGCACAATTAAAGGTTTCCCATTCTTGCAAACCTGTGTGTGGCGTCTTTCCTATGACCTCTCTATGGGTATATGAAGCAGGCAACGATTGACATTTGTATGGGTGGCCCATACAGTGTCCAGTTGTTCAGGTGTTAGCTGTAGGTATAGTGGCTGTTCCATATTGTGTGCACCTTCTACATATGTATCTTACTGTACATATATCTGTGTGTGTATGTATAGTCACATGTGGATATATATATATATATATAT
>NC_056728.1:1644788184-1644803184 GCF_019279795.1 Protopterus annectens | reverse complement strand
GTGTGTGTGTGTGTGTATGTATATATATATATATATATATATATATATATATATATATATATATATATATGCCTTTTTATATTTTGAATACTGTGGTTTGTTTTCTTTACCTTGTGTTTTACTTGCATTCTCTTTTAACTTCTTATTCAAACGTCAAAAGAGACCACAGCTCTGTCTCTTCTGAGCCAGGCAGAAATTTTTCCCCATCCTCCCACCCAGTCACTGTCTTTCTAGTTGCCTGCCTCTTATGTTAATTTGACCATATATTTCATTTCCTCTCTGCTTTCACTGGCTTGTGTGAGTAATCTTATCATTTTTGAAATCACTCCCCTTCAACTATTTAAATGTATTGGCCATCCTACTGTATTCCATAGTACTAGAATATAAAAGTGACCACCCCTTTCAATCCATCTTGCTGTTTTCAAAATAGTAATTCTCCACTAAACCTTAACTTTTTAAACAGGTAAAACTTAAGTTACCTACTTTCACATCTAACTTCTCTAGTGCACACTGCAGTGTGCATTTTTTTCATCTTACCTTTAAGCATCCCTGTGATTAGCACTTGCTCTAATACCTGCTGGGAAGCACTAGGAAGCCTTACACTGATACAAGCACTCAACTCTCCTTGTTAATAAAGAGAAATTAATCATAGGCACTAAACAGCCTATAATTGCAAAGTACCTTGCTATGGTAAGGGAAAACAGCTCCTGTACTTTACAAAAAAAAAAAAAGCACCAAATCAGGCATGTCCAAGGGTCAGCTTCCGGTGATCTCTCCTGTTTACCTGGTGAATCTGGGCATACTAGGTCAATGCAGCAATTGCCTCATGTACACAGACAACCCTCTCCTCCTACCACCCAACACTACAACCTGTGAGAGATGCACTTACATAGCCAAGCTGTAAGCAAAGCTCTCTCCACACAAGATTGTGCTAGACAGTCAAGAGAAGAAGGTTAACACCCACACTACACCTCAAGCAACACATAGCCCTTCTAAACCTACACCACCAACACTCACATATAGCAATACTAAATCCACATATGTGGAGGCTGTTAACTGTAACCTGCCCAAGCAACAAGGGCCTCTGAAGCTGAAACGCAAACACCAATCACAACCAAAGTGTCACATAGCTCACAACACGAGTGTGCCACCCAGCAACAGCCCCTAAGGCAAGACAACGTACCTAACACTTTAGTCATAGGTGACTCTATAGTCTGGCACACTGATGTCCCACTCACTAGGATGAACAAGGAGAAAATTACAGTCAGCAGCCTGTCAAGTGCCAGGATCCGCCACATATCGCATGCACTCAAGTTACTCCACAACAAGTACAAATATGACTCTGTCATTGTCCATGATGGAGTGAATGACTTGAGACGTACCTCCCTGGACTACATGAAAAGAGATATGGAAGAGCTCTCAGATCATGTGGCCCAAGCAGGTATGACCTTAGCCTGAGTAGCATCCTGCCTTCACCCAGAATTATACCACAATATAAGGACAAAATGACTGACTTCAAAAATTGGCTAAGCTTCTGGTGTCATTCAAAGAGGATCCAGTATCTGTCTGCCTGAGACAACATGATCAACAGACCACAATGCTTTGCCAGAGATGGTCTGCACCTGTCGCCCCTGTGATTCAGGTTACTGGCTAAGGCTCTTGCCACCCCTATAGTGCCTTTTTAGGCAAAGTTCAAAGGACAAAACCACCACCAATACAAGCATGCAAAATTTGAAGGTAATGCTACTCAATACTAGAAGTCTAAATTTCAAAATGCACTCTCTCGAGGCACTCCTAAAAATGGAGAATATCAATATCTGTGCAGTAACTGAGACCTGGTTCAAGGCTCCAGAGAGCACCCCTGCAATACCAGGCTACAACTCTTGCCACACTTTTCGGCTACCAAACCAGGACCGAAATACTAAAGGTAGAGGAGTGTCCATATTCACCAAGGATATTCACACCACCAGGCTAGTTGCCCAACACAATGCATCTGAAATTCTCCAGGTGCAACTAACACTAGGTAAGACTGCAATCCAAATTGTAGCTTGCTACAAATACCCCACCATGCCCCAAGATTCTCACTACTTTCTAAACATACTGGAAAATATTAAGATAGAACCAAACACCCTAATACTGGGTGATTTTAACTACCCTGCCATTACCTGGGAAAACTACTTGTGTACCAACACCTTTGCCCAACGGTTCTTGGAATTCATAAATTCCAATGCCCTGGATCAACTAATCCATAGTCTCACCAGGGGCTCAAATATCCTAGACCTGGTCATTACCAACATGAGAAAATCGATGCTCTACACCTATGGTCACCCCCTCGCTAGTCAGGTCTGACCGTAAGCTAATCACCCTTAACATCCACAGCCCACCCCCACCCCCAGTAAGGAAACCTCCATAAAAAACTTCTCCAAAGCCAACTTCATGCTACTCAAGTCAGAAGTGACAAACTTCATGACACTCATGCAGATGGGAACTGAAAGTTCGACTGTTGAATCCTATACTAAGGCACTGTGCAAGCACATCCACTCATGCATGAATTGTGCCATCCCAAATAGAACCAAGATGCTCTCCTCCAAAAAAAGGAAGCCAATCTGGTGGTCCCCTGCCATAAACAAACCTTACAACAAAAGGAAGAAACTGTTGCAGAAAAGGAAAATCCCAGGATGCAAAAAACTCCCTTTCCAGTCTCAGTAAGAAACTGAGATCCCTCATAAAATCCTCCAAAGCTAGTTACGAAAATAAAATTGCCAAAGATTCCAAAGACAACCACAAGGCATTCTATAACTATGTCAAGAATCTCAATGGCAATGCCCAGATCTGCTCTGAGCTAAAACAGAATGGCTTTAAATATACTGATCCCAAGGATATTGCCAATATCCTGGCAGATTGATTCAGTGCCAACTTCACCCCCCTCTCACCCCCTAAATGGTGCATCTCGATACTGGAAGATTGCCAAATTCCAGTAATAATGGCCACACAGGTAAAAAACGCACTCTTCAAAGCTAAAAATACAGCATCCATGGGACCAGATGACATCCCAGGCTGTGTACTACATGAACTACAATATGAACTGGCACCTCACCTAAGTGTCATGTTTAATCATAGCCTCACCTCAGGTTTCATGCCCACTGAGTGGTGCAGAGCTACAGTTATCCCACTCCACAAAGGAGGATCCACCTTGGATCCCGGAAACTACTGTCCCATCAGTCTGACGAGTCTTATCTGCAAGGCCATGGAGCATATTATCATGGAACATATAAACAAAGACACTGGCAACTTTCAAACACTGGACCCCACCCAGTTTGGGTTCGTGAAGGGCCGATCTTGTCTCCTGAACCTGACTTGACTTTTTTGAATCAGTCTCCAGAGCCATGGACAAGGGTAAGGTGGTCCACACAGCCTATCTAGACCTCGCCAAGGCCTTTGACACCATCCCCCACTCTGGAATCATAGATAAACTTACTAAGCTGGGCATTAATCCCTATGCCACCCAATGGGTTGCCAACTGGCTTACTGACAGAACCCACACTGTAAAAGTAGCCGACTCCAAATCCAGCTCCAGACAAGTGAAGAGTGGAGTACCTCAGAGTTCAGTCCTGGGACCGCTCATGTTTGGCATCAGGCCAACACTAAGGCACTCTGGCCAACACTAAGGGACTCTGGCTAATAAAGTTCGCAGATGACTGCAAACTGGGAGCCATTATTGAATCCCCAAATGATGTGGATACTCTACAAAAGGGCCTTACAGAAACAGTTGCTTGGTGCCAGAGCCATGGTCTCAAGCTCAATGCCAAGAAATGCATAGTTATCCCCTTTGAGAAAAAAACATATGCCCATGAATTACCACATAGGTGGCAGTACACTAAACATCGAAAGTGTGATAAGAGACTAAGGGACACAGGTGGATAGTGGTCTCACCTTCGATAACCACATCGCCACAACAGTCAGGAAATCCTTCTATGTGGCACACCTCATCATTAAGGGCTTTTCATCCAGAAGAAAGGAGGTCATTGTCCCACTGTACTCATCCCTCATTAGACCAATTATAGAATACAACGCCCCATTTGGTATGCACCTCTGAAAACATCTGCAACAACTGGAAAAGCCACAGAAATACCTCACTAAAAGAATCACAGGCCTAAAGCAGATGCCCTACGCTGACCGCCTTAAAAAACTCCAGCTATACTCTGTCTCATATCATCTACTCAGAGGTGATCTCTGCTTAACACACAAGGCCATGTCAAACCCAGAGCTGTTGGACATGCTGCACTTAAAGAAATCCCAATCCCTCAGAGCCACATGCTCCAGGGATCTAAACCTTGTCATCACAATAAACAAAACATGTTGGAGGGATAGATTCCTGACCCAGAAACTCCCCAGACTCTGGAATAGACTGCCCATACATGTCAATCAGAGTGCCTCTTTGGCCCTCTTCAAAAGGAACCTTGACAATTGGATGGGAGAAAGGAAATTCACCCCGGGGATCACATCAGTCGCCCTGCTAGACAGGGGTCCAGGGAAGTAAATAGTGTGGAAAGAAATAGCCAGGGAATTGTTATAGCTAGGCTTGTATAGGCCCCAGGGCTGATAGCCTAGTACCAACCTATGAACTTATGAACCTGTGAACCTATATACAATTTATGTTATGTGATGATTTGTGAGTCATACACACATACATATATATATATATATATATATATATATATATATAGATATATAGATATATATATATATATATATATATATATATATATATATATATATGGATCTACCTTAATAGATCGACACGTTAAAACAGCTAAAACGACTTCACCGATGCCAGAAGATCGACAGTTCACAAACACGACACCTCATACACTCGACACATCATACCAACAAACAAAACAAATCCCCTATCCAAAACCCACACACACAACACAAGCACACCAAAATCCTTACAAACCAACACTAACCCATACATACACAACTATCTACAACCCTAACCCAAACCCTTACCCTAAGGTCCGTCACTATCGCACACTCACCTAACCTGCGCCCTAACCCTAACTCACTTATCCCACCCCTACAGACCACCAACATCGCACACTTACCTTACTCGCACCCTTACCTAACCCGCGCCCTAACCCTAACTCACTTATCCCACCCCTACCCCTACAGACCGCCAACATCGCACACTTACCTTACTCGCATCCTTACCTAACCCGCGCCCTAACCCTAACTCACTTATCCCACCCCTACCCCTACAGACCGCCAACGTCGCACACTTACCTTACTCGCACCCTAACGTCCATCACTACTGCATACTTACACATCCTTTCCCCATCGCAGTGTTCTCAGCGTCGGTGTCTTCCTCCGTCGGTCTTCTGCCTTGTCGATCTTCTGGCATCGGTGAAGTGGTTTTCGCTGTTTTAACGTGTCAATCTAGTAAGGTAGATCCATATATATGCATATAGCTGTCTATATGTTTACATTTACTGCTATATATCTGTTCATATGGCCATGCATGTTCAGCTCATATTTTTGGCTTGTACCTCATTCTCTTGGCAATTGACATGGATGATTGCAGCATTGAAGTCAGTAACTATTGCTGACATGTTTGTGTTTCAGACTTCATGTCCTTCTACATATGTATTCTAATACATATAACTGTGTAACTAGCAACATTTTCAGTGTATTACAGCAGTATTTGACATATATCCCTATGCTTACCCACATGTTTGCACATTCTGTCCAGACTTCTTGCATTAATAGGTTGTGTGGTATGATATTACTACATTTCCTGTACTGTTGACTGATTGTGCTGGATGATATGTTTGTGAAAACATCAGGGTTATGTATAGCTGCCATGGTTTAGTGGTAAATCGCTTTGTGTATGGTGTTCTGGGTTCGAGCCTTGCAGAGGCTGTTTTTTTTTTTTTGTTGCTGGGCAGAACACCGGTGGTTGGATACTGAGTGATTAAGGCACTTTAAAGCAATTGTAAGGGAGTTTGTGCAGGTTTGCATGGATTTAAGCACTGCTAACTTCCGGTTACAGTGCCCTGCACTCAGCTGCTATATTGCTTAACCTGTGTAGACATTGCTTACCCCTGCACAAACAAGCTTAAACCTGCTTACTGCTGATTAAAAGTCTGTACTACCACTTACCCCTGCACTAATTTCTTTAAAAGAAAAGAAAAAAGGGTTGATAGGAAAGTGGTGAAAAAGGGGCACAAAGAGGGTAAGACAGTAGGGAAAATAGCTAGGCATGTGCAGGAAGGGTGTAGGAAAGGTCCATAGCTGTCCATTTCTTCTACAGCAATAGCTGTGCATATACACTGAATTTGGAGGTAGATTTGGACCCTCAACCCCCTGGGAGAGGGATGAGGACAACATAAATTTGGTGTGATGCCAATTAGACCATATTAAATGTGTCCAGTGGACACGTGTGCTAACTGGACATCTATGTATGCTGCGAGATTTTTTTGTGGGAACAGATTGCCCTTTTTTTCAGGTGAGAATGGGATGTTGGGGAGGAGTAGTAGGTATATTTGGGGAGGTAGGTTGGGTAGGTTAACAAGACAAAAAAGACACATACAGGGGTGGTATATGACACATGTGGGGGGTAAACACCTTGGACAGGGAGGGGTGTTTGGAAGTTGCAAGTCCATGAGCCCCCAAATGGAAACAGTGGGACTGAGGTCCCCACACTTGGGCAATCACCACTGCACCTTCACAGCCCCAAAGGTGGCTGTGCTGGGGGCTTGTGTGCACCATTCAGCCCTCAAGCT
Organism: Protopterus annectens; assembly: GCF_019279795.1. Taxonomy (NCBI): domain Eukaryota; kingdom Metazoa; phylum Chordata; order Ceratodontiformes; family Protopteridae; genus Protopterus; species Protopterus annectens. Next base: position 1,644,796,402 of record NC_056728.1, on the reverse strand, counting down.
GGCGTAGCTGGTCTCAAAACTCCAGATCAAGCTCCCTACGCACCACAGCCCAGACATGTAGACAGGTGACAGGTTCCTCTCCGCGCACACTCCCAGGGGGGCTGAGCCCCATCCCCTGCAGCGTTTCCACCTGAAAGTGGCACAGGGGCAATGGAGGAGAAGGTCCCAGGCTGGGCCCCAGACATGCTGGTGCACAGTGCCATGGCCAGCTGAACTGGGACAGGTGGGTCCACTGGGACTGGCCTTCCCATATGAGCTATGGTGTAGCAGGTTTATGACATATATGGGTTAGTAATAGTCAACAGCATTCAGGATTAGTTATAAAAGCATGCATAGGTAATCCCATTAACCCAAAACACCAGAAAACAATTGCGAAGCAAGCAGAACACATGCATATATGGAACAACAGTGGGCATTACAACAGCATGCAGGTTTCATTGATGGCAACAGGCCACCAATATGGTTGTATTTTGACATGGCACATGCATAGAAACAAATGTGAATATTTATAAACCATTGGGACATATGTCCCAACAAAAGTTTGGAATGTACACATACCAATTGATGTGTGTCATTGGGTTATTTATGCACATATGGTAGGGGTGAGAGAGAGAGAGTTCAATTAACAATTAATATATCTTTGTAGTTTTCACAGCATTCTTAGTCACTGCAGTGATCTGTCCCTTACATGTATTATTATACTACCCAATGGCCTTATATTGTACACTGGTATGCTTATAGATTATTATATACATGAATTGGGTCTTACATACAGGCATGACAAGATGCAGGTGTTAATGCAACATATGTTGAGAATTGCACTCATACACTTTGGGTGAGGTGCTAGAATGACAGGTTTGTTTTCATATACATTCTCTGACTATGCACACGTTTGACTATCAGTACATTTCTTGGATCATCACACTGGTTTTGCCAGGGAACAGTGTACCAGGCTGGTGATGTGGGCCATTTATCTGGACATGCTGGACAGATTGGAACAGTTGTGGGGTATGAATATGCATACAACTTTCCATCTGAACATTCTAGCAAATTCTGTACAGTTGTGGGGTATGATTACGCATACAACTTACTAGCATTCCCAGGTTTCAAACCCCTGCTGTGTGTGACAACAAAGTTCCAGTTAACATCACAGTACACTGTGCTATCAGGGAAGTGATGTGAAGCTTTCTACTGTTTTCTATCTAAGTCTCCCTCACTTGTACAATATGACTAACCTCTTGGCACTTCCAGCATTGTTATACAGAACTTCATACACATTTTATATGCATACCACAGTGTGGGTAACACTGCTTACTACAACAGTACTATTTACAGTATGCAACAGTTCAACAACAAATGAAAGAAGAGTAAACAGAAGCACTCCAGGGGTTATACCTTTATTCACAGAATATTACACATTTATTTCTACTAGTACGACACTTTCTAAGGCTCTTATATTTATTTGTTATGACAGTACATGCAGAAAAATACTAACCTGCCTCGCAATGCAACCTTTGCACCCTAGCATCATGGGCTAAGCAGTTCACAGCCCACTCATCTGCAGCTATCAGAGTAATACAGTGATATTTAGCCATAACTATCCATAGTATACACAAGCTAGGCAATTATTAACTACTTAGTAGAATGAGTACTTACTCAGTAAAGGGGCATTAGGCATCTGCCAAGACTCCTGGATCCATTGTTCCAGTACAACCCCCTCCACTTCTTCAGGTCAGCATGGTGGTGCCTGACCTGCTCACCAGTCTGGGGGATACCTGTGGCACTGGTGAGGTCACGGGCAAGACTGTCCCAGGCCTCCATTTTATACTGTGAGCCCTGGTACTGGCCCTGCAGTAGTCTCTACTCATGGTGTTTTACCAGGAGCCATACCATGAATTTTGAATCCTGTATGCCCCAGCGCTGCACTCTAAATCGAGTGCCTTCACCCACACCAGCCATTCTGCCTGCAGTAGGAAGTTACAACCAGTTACGGGAAGTATTCCTAATACAGCCAATTTCCCGCACTTTTATATGACTGGCCAGTTTTGAAAAGGCTAAGCTATGGGCACACCTGCTTACCTAAGGTTGTCAGTGCTTAAAGAGGTATACCACTAGGCAGATTGAAGTGGCTCCCCTACACATTGCTTACACTTACTAAGTTGAGCTGTGCTGTGGTTAGCATTGCTTAATAGTTAATTAGCACTATATTTGCCTTTTGGCAGTGATTTATTATTCATTACAGGTTATATATGTGTCTGGTATCCATGATTCATGTGTACATACACTGTATGGGGACCTGGGGACTTCTACACTTTATTACAATAACACCTCAAATCTGTGCTTACTGCAGTACTCCAGTTCACATATTTATGTTCTGTGGCAAGTTATACAACATCACACTGTACATAGATTCAGTTCACATGTTTGGTTTGATTTTCCTGTGGTGAGGATTAGTTTGCTGATACCTCATTTACATGTATTGCTATGATGGCTTAGTAGTTAACTACTGTGACTGTGGTGTTCAGGGTCCTGAGTTCGAACCTTACAGAAGCTGTTTATTTTGTTGCTGGGCAGAACATGGGCCGTTGGATACAGCGTGATTAAGGCACTTTAAAGCAGTTGTAAACGGGTGTGCACGGGTTTGCATGGAGCTAAGCTCCAGTTACAGTTTCTTACACTCAGTTAGCTTCTACTTTGCTTAATCTGTGTAGGCAATGCTTACCCCCATGTAAACACACTCAAACACACTTACTAGTGCTTATATATGCTTACTACTGCTTACTTGTTCTTAAACCTGCTTACTAGTGCCTTATTTATTATGACACTGACACTTCACATGTGCATGTAATGTAGTACTCCAGTTCACATTTAAATGTTATTTAGTAGGTTATACAGCAAAAAATGTAAAGAAATGTCCATATACAGATTTCACATGGAAAATGGTATGTTCTGTAGTGGGACTCGAAGTGGGAGTGCCTGCTCATTAGGCGGATGCTCTGACCACTACACTATTGCTGTGCTACTTCATTTGCATAAATCTTCCTTGGTATCCTCTTCAGCCTTTTAAGCTGCTTTAACCATAGCTAAGTGATGGGCACACCTGCGCACCTACAGTTAGCTGTACTCTGAGTTTAAAAAAAAAAATAAGGGGTTTCTTCTTTTTATTTTTATGTCCTGTTGCTGTTGTACACATGGGGGGCTGTTTGTGGGGATATGCGGGCACCTATGAGTGGTTTCGTTCATTTATTTTCACTTTCTGCTGTTCTACTTTGCAGGGCCATGTTTATTTTTAGAGCTCTGCTCTCAGACACGCCCCCTGCACTCGTCCACCCTCCATGTAGGATTAGGAGTTCAGACAGCATGCCTTCATTAATATGCATGGTGCACTGCCATCCTCCTCCTAAACAGCCGCTTCCGTGCAGGACTAGACTAGTCCTGCATGGAAGATTAGTAAATCCGTGGGAAACAGACTGTCACACACATATTCAAGCTGTTCCAGGTTTATAATTCTTCCCACCTTCCTCCAAAAAAAATCACTATGCCCTGTTAAACCTATTCACTTCACCCAGTATCAGAGAGAAGTGACAGCTTAACTCCACATTTTAAATATTATACCCAATCCATTCTCAGTAATAACACCAATTCCTTCCTGATTGGTACAAAGGTAGAGTCATCCTAAGGTGTAGGGAAACCTCCAATTATACAGTGCTACCAGTTGCAGTTATTTTCTGAATGGCATTTGCAAACGTCCTATTGGACAATTACCGGACAATAACCATAACCGGGTTTCATTCAAGTGCTCAAACTCTGAAGTGTGTGAGCCCTTGAACAGAAGGCCGCACTGTTTGAAAATTAACTTTTCAAACTTTGTTGCTGTTTCTGTGCTTAGTATCCTGAACAGTGAGGATTAGAGATTTGTTCTTTCTTCACTGTAGTGCAGTCTCAGAGTTGATATATATAATTAGCAGGGTGTGTTGAAGTGCAGTAGATTTTATTTATTTATTTGTTTGTTTCTTTGTTTATTTTTAATCTGCGTGATTCAATTCTTTTCGCGTGTTTGAATCTTTGTAATTCAAACACTTTCAACACTATGTCAGCCTTTCAAAGTTTTGAGACTTCGAGCATTTGATATAGGCTTCCCTAACCATATCAGAGGCATTGCTAGCAAATGGGCATTTAAACACAAACTTTTCACACACCTCATCTGCCCATTTTTAGGACTGCTCATTCTGTTACAGGAAATATAATGTCTCACCTTCTCCTTCAGGTATATTTGCATGATTTCTTCATGTCCCGAAACTGTAACAATGGACATACCAGTGTGGAAATGTATTTCTTTTTTTTTCAAAACAAGTTTATTGTTTTAACATATAAGAGAAATATCATAACAATTTTATACAAGTAATTAAAAATAGGTATTATTATAATATTCAACAAAACAACTAAAGTATTTACAATGACATCCACTACAATCAAATCAATTAATTAAACTAAAATACCATGCTACTGAAATTAAAATTTTTTTAACAAATTTTGTAAATTATCCCATACAATAAAATAAGATGTTTTTCTGTTTGTTCTAGTCCTAATTGTGTTTATTTCCATATGGCACACTATATTCATAACATTTTTAAATTCATTGAACGAAGGAGGTGTATCTGAAATCCAATTTCTAGTTATTATTTTCCTAGCCACTGCTAGAATAGACCATAACAAGGGAAGCTTAACCTTTTTAACACTTTGAGGTACAGGTGTGTTGAATAATATAAGAGATTTAGAAATAATGAAATTATCTGTAAAAAAAGCCTGCAAAAATTCATTAATTGACTTCCAGTATTCTTTCAATTTTATACAGTCATAAAACATATGAGCCCAGTCAGCATTAATTTCTACATTACATCTCTTACATAGATTATCTTTATTATTTATTTTATTCATCATCAAAGGTGTATAAAAAGATCTATGTAAAAATTTCCATGTATAAAGTCTCCAGACAATGGAAGACGTAGTTCTATAAGCAGTTTCCAATATATATTGTTTATCTTGTTGATTTGGTGGGTCCCCATTAATAGAAGTGAAATAATTCCAGTATGAATCTACACTGTAAAAGTTTCTTGTCTGATAACTTTATGTATGTATGAAAGTTTACCTTTATCAGAAACTTTATGTTGTAAATTTAATATCAAGTAATCAATCAGTGTTGGAATAGATTCTTTAACAGTTATAGACATTAAATCTATTTTATTAATGAGATGTTGTCTAAAGGTCTGAACCTCTAACCAGCAAGTTTCTCTTAGATCAAATTCTTGTTTTAAGAAATCTAGATTTTTAACTTTATTATCAGATATCAACTGATACCAGTACTTTAGATCATTATCTATAGCTAAATGAGTTCCTTCAGAAGTAGATGACAAAAGCATACCCTGAGTATACATTATAGGAAATACAATAAAATTCCATTCCCTATACTTAGGGTGCATGAATATAAAGTTACAATAACTAATAATAATATTTAATGGGTAACAAACCATATGTTTAGGTGTAATAGGTGAAGTACAAAATTCCTTTAGTAACCATAACATGGAGTTATTTACAATCATATTTTTATGTGTTAAGGAGATTTTCATGAAGTGTATACTAATTAGCTCCCAATAATCTTTCCATTTTGTGACATATGACTGATCTATTAATAAAGTAATAACTTTTACAATAGAAGAGATAGTATATAAATTAAAGTCTGGAAAAGAAATACCCCCTTGAGACCAGCTATTAGTATGTTTCTTTAATGCAATCCTAGGTCTATTAGGTGCCCATAAGAAATTTAACATTAGTGTGTTCAGTTTCTTGATAATTATTTTTGTAGATGGAAGTATTATTGATTGTATTAAGTATAAAATCTTGGAGAATATTATCATTTTAATAATTGTAAGTCTCTCCTCCATAGTAAAAAACATATTATTCCAGGCATTAAAAAGATTTTGTATATTAAGAAAACAGGTATTATAATTATTATATACAATAGATTTAATATCTTTAGATAGTATTATACCTAAATAAGTTATCTGACCTGAATTGGGTACATACTTAGTAAAATCACTAATGAGAATATTTTTTCGTGTATATATAGGTAGTATTTTAGTTTTTTCTTCATTGAATATTAAACCAGAAATACTTTTAAAATTCATCATGTTATCAAATAGAGACTGTATAGAAGAATTAGATCCTGCTGATGTAATTAGAACATCATCTGCAAAAAGTTGAATTTTGGATGTTGTATTTTCATCTATTTCAAAACCCTCTATGTCAGTACTGTTTCTGATCAAATTAGCCCAAGGCTCCATTACTAAAGTGAATAATAGTGGAGAAAGTGGACATCCTTGTTTTGTACCTTTAAGAATGGGTATTTTTGTGAAACATATGTTCCTACCTTAATATAAGCCAACGTTCCTTTGTATAAATGTTCAATTAGATTTACAAATGCATCCGAGAAGTTTGTGCACTTCATTAAGGTAAACAGATAGTCCCAACTTACTGAATCAAATGCTGAACTTATATCAAGACTAATAAGTGTTAAATCTTTCTTTTCCTATTTGCAAAATCTATTAATGTTAAAGTTCTTCTTATATTATCAAAAGTATTTCTATTTACAATGAAGCCTGTCTGATCTATATCTATAATGCCAGGAATGATTGTCTTCAATCTATCAGCAAAGATATTCATAAACATTTTATAATCAACATTAAGTAATGAGATGGGCCGATATGAAGAACATCTAGTTGGATCTTTATTAGGTTTTAAAATTGGCGAAATAAATATATATTGCCAAGATGGGGGGGTTATTAACTCAGTTTGGGCCAAAATAAAAACCTTATGTATTAATGAATATGTATTTTTAGAAAGGATTTTATATATCTCTGGTATAATACCATCATTACCGGTGCTTTGTTTGATTTAAGCTTATTTATTTGTGTAATAACTTCTGTATATGAAATACTCTTGTCCAATAGTTTAATCTGTTGTTTATTAAGTTTTTTATTCATATTTGTGGTTATAAACTCCTTTATTTTATCTTTAGGTTCCATGTTAATATTATTATGGTTAATTTTGTGAAAGTGATTTCTAAATTCATCTAGTATTTCTGGTATACTAGAAACATTCTTCTTTTTCCTTAGAGAAAAGATTTCTTTGATATGGTTTTGTTTATTCAACCTTTTGTTTTATTTTTAAGTCTATGTAAGTATTTGGGGTTTATTGAATAAGACAAAAACTTGTATTTCTCTAAAGTTATTTTAACTTTATGAGTTAAAATTTCTTTGTATTTCTCATTTAGTTTGTTTATGTCTTCAATAACTTTCTTGTCCATAATATTTTCTTTATTATTATGTTTATAAGAGTCTAATTTACTTTGAATATCTAACAATTCCTTATCCCAAGATTTCCTTTTATTATTATACCATCTGATACTTTGTCCATATAGATATGATTTTAAGGCATCCCAAACATAAACAATGGAGACTTCAGGAGTGTTATTTATGTCTAAAAATGTTTTACTTCTGAAAGTATATATTCTTTATAGTCTTTTAGTTGAGTTAAGTATGCTGGTATCCTTTTGATCTGAACATTATGAGTATTTTTATCATGAATTCAAAACAATTGAATTATGATCAGATATAGGACATGAAATGATTTTGGAATTAATTAAATCTGTTACCATCTGGTTAGAAATAAAGACCCTATCTATTTTTGAATAAGTTTTGTATCTGTTAGAAAAAAGGTGTATGGTAATGATTTTGAATCTATCTGATTATTAATATCATTCAAATGATAAGAATTAGCAAAATCCTTTAAATGTTTTGCATTAGATGTAATTCTTCTCTTTCCTATAGTGGTAGTATCACTTTCATGTAGTATACAATTAAAGTCACCAGCTAAAATAATATCTCCTATAGAGAATGATATGATCTTATCAAGATGATGTTTCACTGTATTAATACCAATTCCAGGTATCCAATATACATTAATTAAAGTGTAAGTCTTCCCATAAATTTGTATTGTAACCATACAAAACATTCCTTTGTCATCCTGATAAGACTTAATGGTTTTAGGAATGGGCATACTTTTATTCCATAAAATAGCCACTCCTCTTTTTTTCTGAGTGTGCTCTGAACTAACCAATACTGTATATTTGTTTGTGGCTAGTTTATGAATATCTTTTTTC